>NW_007253798.1:96045-234101 GCF_000164805.1 Carlito syrichta
ACAAAAAAAACATATATATATATATATATATATATATATATATATATTTGCTGTATTTAACTTACACTACATTTGTATATACATTTTCTTCTTAACCTTCATTATTTCAGGTGTCTGAAAGGATAGGAACTGAAAGGGTATTTTTACATTCCTTCATACCTATAAATGTTCTCTACTTTTAGAATTTTGTCAGGTTTTTTTTTGAGTTGGAGTCTCACTCTGTCACCCAGACTGGAGTACAGTGACCGCTGCCGGCCACTGCAGACTCGACCTGCTGGGCGCAGGCGATCCTTCCGCCTCAGCCTTCCAAGTAGCTGGAACTACAGTTGCGCACTACCACACCTGGCTAATTTTCTGATTTATTGTAGAGATGAGGTCTCACCAAGTTACCCAGGCGGGTCTCAAACACACGGGCTCAGGCAATCCACTCACCTCAGCTTCCCAAAGCGCGGGATTACAGGCTGAGCCACCGAGCCCAGCGAAAATTAATTAATTTGATGTACAGTGGTATGTCGTAGTTCTGAAAGTGTGGTTGTAGTCTGTTGGAGGTAGACAACATGTCTAAGATGTATGTCTCCCATATTCCTACATGTCTTTATAATAAAACTATAAAGAGGTAAGTCACTAATAATTCTATTTTTTTTTTTTTTTGAGTTGGAGTCTCACTCTGTCACCCAGACTGGAGTGCAGTGGCCACTCCCCACCACCGCAGCCTCGAACTGGGGGGCTCTGGCGATCCTTCCGCCTCAGCCTTCCAAGTAGCCAGAATTACAGGCATGCGCTACCACACCTGCTGATATTTTGGTTTGTTGTAGAGCTGAGGTCTCGCTGCCCAGGCGGGTCTTGAACCCGCGGGCTCAGGCAATCCACTCATATCAGCCTCCCAAAGGCGCGGGATTACAGGCTGAGCCACCGAGCCCAGCACTAATAATTCTTAATAGAAACTATAGAATCTTAATTATTAGTTAAGAGTCTGAAGTTCCAAGTTTAACTATTTTCTTCGATCTGTAAATGCAGATGGAATCAAAATTCAAATCCAGACTTCACTGACTCCAATAACAACTTTGTTTTTCCTCCCAGTTCTCTAAGTTATATTTATTGTCTGTCACCTCACAACAGAATGTAAACTTGATGAGGATAGAATTAGTTATTTATTTAAGTAAGAGTCTCACTCTGTCTCCTAGGCTAGAGGGCAGTGGCACAATCATGGCTTACCACAGCCTTGAACTCCTAGGCTCAGGCAATTCTTCCACCTGAGTAGACAGGACTACTGTGTAGACAGGACTACTACTGCATGCCACCACATCTGGATAATTTTTTTAAATTTTTTATTTGTTTTTTTATTTTTTGTGTAGAGACAAAGTCTATGTTGCCTTGACTGATTCGAACTCCTGGGCTTAAGCAATCCTCCTGCCTCAGCCTCCCAACATACTAAGATTGCAGGCTTGAGCCACTGTACCTGGCCTAGACAGAAATTTCATCTGTCTTGTTAAGCCATGAATTTACAATGCTTGAAATATTATTTGGCAATTATTTGGTGCTCAATAAATAAGTAGCTGTTGAATAAATGAATTGTAAGCCTCAACAAAAGTTCCCTTATTTTATCATCGTTATCTACTTGGAATAAATAAGACACTGGTGAGTCCTCTACCTTCTATACTTGTATCACTCCTTTTATATCTGGAGATCATATCTCTTGTCACCTCAGCACTATACAACACTGCCTCACTTGCTCACAATTATGAAGCAAGCTTCTCTGGGCTGTAAAATTCTTTCATAAAATACATGCACACTTTTCTCCACAGGAAACAAATTGCCTTCAAGGTTTCTCTGAAACAATTGGGTTCCAAGCAAGCCTGCATCCTGGAAGCATCCACACACTGGTATTTGGAATGGGGTGAGGGGGGGAGTACAAACACAAACAGAAAGAGAAGACTGAAACACCACAGTTCCAGAAGTACAACATTCTGTGTATTCTTGCTGGAAGGACAAACAACCTCCTTACCTCTATAATTTGGAAAGGTTTCTATGCAATTCGAGGTTTAATACTTATAATGACAAGCCAGACTCAGTATTAAATTTTAAAATTTTATTCATAAGTCTCTTTGTGAGGTCTTGGGAAGCTATTATTCAATTTTTGAAAAGTTTACATCAAGCATGATTGAAGTAAAATATTTTTTGAAATAATGTTTGTTATGGGGAACATCTACCTGTATGTATCAAATTATTGCTGCTTAACATTGCTGATCAATTCATGGCATATATACAAGACTTTGATTTCATGATGCTGCACTATATCAAGTTCACGCTTATGAGTATTACTGAAATATGAAGCTAATTGTTAGAAGGCTGAGGCGGAAGGATCACCAGAGCCCAGCAGGTAGAGGCTGCAGTGGCTGGGAGCGGCCACTGCACTCCAGTCTGGGTGACAGAGTGAGACTCCAACTCAAAATAATAATAATAAAATAAAATAAAATAAAATAAAGTTAATTGTTACCATATAAATTTTGTTGACACCTTAACAGAAAATTGATTCTGACATAAAAGTATCTGTTCATTTGGTCTCACATATGGATAATCTTAATTGTAAGGCTCTTGGACATAGATATATGTCTTCACAGCAGTAGTAATAAAGAGTTGATTTTATCTACTAAGATTGCATATAGCATCTGTTATTTGGTAGTCAAAAGAGAGCTTCCAGCATGCACAGATGGAAAAAAACAGCCCTTTTAAAAGTTGTGTGATTTTAATGATGGGTATTTAATACAGTATAGCCCTTTTCAAAAATTATAAAAATATTCATATGAGACAAGTATCTGTTTAACTTTCTATATGTTCTATTCAGTTACTCTAGATTTTAAAAAGATATGAAAATTATTGATTTCCTTAAAATTATAGGTTACTTCTAAAATTAGCAGGCATGCACTTCATGTTCTTATAGTACAAAATTCTCCTATCTTCACTGTCTTCTTCTCTCTCCATAAGCAGTCTTATTGAGAAGGAAACATGTACCTACACAGAAGAAATATATTTGAGTTTCATGTAGAGGGATGACTAAATATAATAGACTATTGTTGTTCATTCATGAGATACTACTGTACACTGGAAAACAGTATTATTGTAGATTAACATTTTTGTTCTGCACAAAATTCAATCATTCCTTTCATCTTTGCTACCTATTGATACAATTCTAAATGGGTATTAATTTGCCAGACAGCATATTAATGCCTGTTATGTCAATTGCCTCCATTTATTTAAAGTTCACAGGGTTGATTTCTCCTTGTTTTCCATTAAACTGCTATTTTGCTACTTGTGCCAACTTGAAAACAACTGTTTAACAAGTAGACATTTTTCTGTGTGATCTTTTTCCTTTGTAATAAAGACATTTATCTAAAGTGCAAGAGAAAATTAAAGCCATGTTATTGATGAAAAAGTTTATGTATTGCAATAGCACCAATATTTGAGAACATTTTATTAATTCTCTACTGCTTTGCCCATTAATACTATCTCCTGTGTATTACTAGTCACCACAATCTCCAAGACAGATATACATTAAAAATTTCACAAAACTATGTTATTTTAAATAAAAATTAAAATAGCAACCAAAGATTATTATATAAAAGTTTCAATTATGCCTGGAGGCAAAAACATTTTTTCCCTAAGAATACAGAGTAAAATAAAAATCTAGAAATAGTGCCTGTTTCTTACATATCATAGTCCTGTCATGAGCCACGCTATGATATCAGAAGTATTTGTGTTCCATATTTGACAGATGATAGATAAATGGAAAAGTTGAAAAAACAAAGTCACAATCAATAATTAATTTCAATCATGCTATAGATTTTAAAGAGAATGGCAAAGAAATATACTTAACATGTACTCACTCTGGAATTGATTATTCATTTCTTAGGTTTTTGTATTACTTTCTCTAGAGTGACAGAACTCAGTAAATCAATGGATACATAGCAGATAGATGACACATACATACTTACATACATCATACATATATGCATACACACATAGATACATGCCTACATAGACAGATACAGGAATAGGTTGACATAGATAAGAGAAGATTTACCAGGGGTATTGGTTTATGAAATTATGGAGATGGAGAAGTTTCAAAATAGGTTGTCTACAAGCTGGAGAAGTAGGGAAACTGATAGCTTGGCTCTGTCCAAGATAAAAGAATTGAGAACCAGAGAAGTTGATAATTTTTGTCTTGGTTAAAAGCCAAAGACCTGAAAATCTGGCAGACCACTGGTGTAAGTACCAGATTCCAAAAGCTGGAGAACTTGGAGTTCTGATGTCCGAGGGCAAGAGAAGAAAGGTGTTCCAGCTCCAGAAGAGAAAGAGAAAATTTCCCTTTTCTTTGCCTTTATTTTCTCTCCTAACCCTCAGTCAGTTGAACGGTGTCAGCCCACATTGGTTGAGGGCAGATTTTCCTTACTCAGAATACTAATTCAAATGCCAGTCTATCCTGGAAACACCCCCACAGACGTACCCTGAAATAATTTTTTACCAGCTATCTGTCTATCCCTAAATTCAGTGAAATTGATACCTAAAATTAACCATCACAACTGCCTATGTCATTGTGTTTGTTGTTTATTTTTATTGAATGAAATATATATTTTTTATGTTCCCTAAGGGATGATGAGAAAATCTTCAATATGTAACTATAACTGGTATATTCTTCAATTTAACTAGTCAATCTTTGCTTCATTATGCTGTCATGTGTTATCTCTCTTTGTTTTCCATTCAATTAAATATTTGTTGGGTAATGAGGAATAAACCCTGACCTCTACTCTCCAGATTCTTTCCTAAGGGGTCTTAAGAGGTCATGTCTGCAAGCCATCTATTTTGCTGAACTAGTCACTCTGATCCAATGTACTGTGTCTTGGTTTTGCAACCTGACTCTGGTGGTATATCACATGATGATCAACAGACTTCTTATGTCAAATAACATATGTTAAAAATTAAATTTAAACATTCTCTACTGCCGAACCCAAGTTATAGTCAAAGCCATACTCCTTTACCCAATTGCAAATTTAAATATTTCTGAATCTACTTACGACCCATAAGTCTCCTCTTCAAGATATCTCATCTTTGTGGGAAAAACCAATATATAACCTCCATGTTTTGATTTATGGCTTTGACTGTTGCTTCTGCTTCCCTGAAATGTATAAAACAATTACAATCTGACTGCCTCAGGGCCACTTACCTAAGGCTTCCTGGGCTTGTGTTTTCCCTAGGCCATGGTCACTCATGTTGGCCTCAGAATAAACTTCTTTGAAATATCTTACAGAGTTTGGTTTTTCTGGTGATAGGAAACTAAATGGAAAACTGCGGCATGAGGTAAGCATTAATTTATCATATTTAAAATATTTCCCTTTTTTTAAACCACATAAAAATAAAACAAATTATTTATTAATTCAACAAATATTTATTTGGAATTATCATGTGATAAATCATTTGATTATGCAACAAAGAATACACTTTTCCTCTTTCCTTACACAGTTTATGCTATTGTGGAGAAGCAAGGCCAAAAATATAATTTATGTGTGATATAATAAATTCAAGTATACAGATACTTTAATGTATTTTTCTTTTTAGGACACTGAAATATACTATATCACCTACAAGAGGACCAAAGAAACTTGCATTTCATTCAACTTACTATAATTGAGTCTCTGTAAAGTGCCAAGTGCATGTGAGAATATCTACATAGATGCTTTCTTAACACTGATCTTATGAAGCTTACAATCTAGCATGAAAATAATTTGATCTCCATTGCAGAGAAGATTCTGCTTAATAATTTATTAATTTGTTGAATTAATGTCATAATGTCTTTATTACAAGTAAAAAAAATCAATTTAGATCATGCATATTTTTCAAATATATACAATGATATTGTTTAAAAGTTTTGCTTATTCTTGATGATTTATTAATAGGCCAAAATTGATTTGTTTTAGGAATAATGATTCTCCATGGCAGAAGTCCTTTTTCACATATCTCTTTTGTCCCTGAATAAAGTCTGCTTCTCAAAAGCCCCGTTTATCTGATGACTGGTAATCAGTATTAATCCACATTACAGCATTCCACTCAGAATTGTTCCTATTTTTTATAACTTTCCCCTTTTTCTTTCTCTAATAAGCAAATCATGTTTGCCTGGGGTTCAGTTCTCATAGAATCACACGAGGTGACAATCAGAATAAGTAAAGGGATATACAGTCTACATGCCACCATGGCAAGAATGCAAACATTTGAATCATAAAAATAAAATATTACATTTCTAGCTCTTTTATTTACTAGGTATTGAAAATAAATTTAACTTTACTGAGTCTAAATATATGGATTTATGCAATAGAAATGACACTACCAATATCACAGATTTTCAAATGAAATTTAAATAATGTTATACAAAAAGTATTAGAGCAATGCTTTACACATGATGGATTAATATGTTAATTTATTGAGACATCAGATTATATTTTAGGAATAATTCCCTTATTGAAACTTAAGAACTGATGCATATCCATGGTGCCTTGATAACAAGAAGATAATTATCAGGTGAACTTATCAGTGTGCCATCAAAATGTCCTTATAGAATATTTTTTTCTGATCTTTACCTATCTTTAAGTCTTTAAAGCAAAAGAGAGATTATCGAATGACACAATGTAGGTGAAACTCCAGAACAGACTTGAACTTAGTAAAAGGGCAGTAATATGATTTGTCAATATAAATAAGATATAAGAAATGAAACTAATGTGTTTATGGTTTATATTTTAATGCTTTTAGTTTTAACTGAAATATGCAACTAATTATATGTGTATTTTTCCACAAAGATTGCAAAACTAAAAAACTAAATGTGTTGTCAGTATGGTTTATGCTCCTATTGGGTACTTTTCCTAAAAATCTCAATTAAATTTCCTCTAGGGCTAGCAGCTTTGAAGGAAAATATTGTAGTTTTTCCCTAGGTACTTCTACTGCAAATATTTCTAAAGTTAACTAACACTTTTTCTTTGTAGCACCATATATGAATACAGAAGGGCCAAAATCTTGAGATGTGTCAAATTACTTTTGGAAATAATGACTTGTTGCCATGGTAACCTAGAACCTAACGAATCTATCACAAGATCTTAGTACAAGTATGAAATGAACTGCACCAGAGATTTTAAAATAGTGACTCAGTTGCCTGAATCAGAAACAAGTTTCATATTCCTTTTCCCTTCAAATATTAGGTGATAGAGTATCATCCAGCAAATGAACTCTTAGTTCACATATGATTATTTTTTCCCCATAACTGTAGGGAACTACAGTGTGTAGCACTGATTTAATTGTTATATCTTCTAGGTAATCTTTAAACATGTCTAGTTAATTTTATTTTTTCCATCATCTGATGGAAAATTTATTGTTTATAAACACGTAAAATGTACTTACCCACTTTAGAGTGATGAAACCATTTAGTATTTTTCTTAGATTAAGTTATACACATGATTTAAGACACAATAGAGAGGAGAGTGGGAAGTGTAGTGTTTTCTTACATTTAGAGACTGGCATTGTTATGTATCCCACTAACAGGGGGAAATGATTGACTATAATCATGCCTGCTGTGTGATACGATATGCCCTCTAGACAAGTCAGGAGATGGGAGGTTTATGCTCAAGAAAACCGCACAGGATAGGAAAATGATAGGTGACAACTGAAACACACTGACAGATCGGATTTCGTGGCTGTCCCTGTGCTGGACCTGATTGGATGTGATATTTTCTCTACTCTGTAAATCGACTCATAGACATAATTTGAAAAGCATTATGCCATAACAGGAAATTATTGAACAATCCAATATCATTTCTGATATAGAAGTTAAAATAAGTTGTTTCAATTATTTTAATGACAAAGTGTGATGCTAAGAAATAAATAAATGTGAAATCTTTGAAAAAAAGCATAATATAACAATCCTCTGTCCTGAAAATCCTGGCAAATTTCTGTCCTGTGTAACCAGCAGTGTGTAAACTCTGACCTCATAATTCCCAGAAGAGTGTTGTCAGACTACACCAGCTACCACCCAGTTCAGCATAATTAGTCTGGTGAGTTGAGGCTGAGCCTTCTAGGTCACAACAGCCAAGAGGGAATGCCAGACTCTGACTTTCACTTGTCGTAGTAGTTAGAGCTGCTGCCCATTGCATTTTAGAAATGTGGAGACAAGAAAAACCAAACCAAACCAAACATTTTATTCTCCCAGTTATATCACTCTCTCGATTTTGGAATATGTGAGCATTAAAAAAAATTTCAAACTAAAAAAGCCACAGACTAAATCTAGTGACTGCACTTAAATGAACTCCAGTGAGAAATACTGACATATTCTTTGGAACAATGATGTTGGAACTCTGATGTTGGAACTCAGAAGTTACAATTGTCTCTCTTTTTATTTACTCCGATTTCGTGTTAAAAGAAATAAAAAGTCAGTTCAAATGCTGGAGATACAAAGACAAACACAAAAGACTATTTGACCTTCAGGAACAAACTGTCAGGAAAATGTCCTACATAGAGATGTTTGAAGCATTGTGGGATCATTGTGAGAGAGGTGTTGGTTGGGGGCTCTCCTAGCTCCAAAAGAGCATTAGCCATATACAGAGAAGTCTGGACTTTAAATGTACCCACCACCTCCACCAGTGCACAATGTAACAGATAAGTGATTTTTTGCCCATCCACTCCTTTCCATTCTCCTCCTTCCGAGTCTCCAAAGTACAAGATGCCATTCTCTACATCTTTGCAGATCCTTAGTTTAGCTCCCACTTAAGTGAGAACATGTGGTGTTTAGTTTTCTGTTCCTGAGTTTGTTCACTTAGGTTGAACTTCCCCAATTTCATTCCAGTTGCTGCAAAAGACATTATTCCATTCTTTTTGATGGCTGAATAGTATTCTACAGTGTATATATACTATTTTATAATTATCCACTTATCTGTTGATCGGCACCAAATGAGAGATTTAAAAGAAAAATCCTAGCCGGACTCAGTGACAGCCTGTAATCCCAGCACTTTGGGAGGCCAAGGCCCAGGCGAGTGGATTGACTGAGCCGGCAGGTTAGAGACCCACCCGGGCAACTTGGCAAGACCTCATTTCTACAATAAATCAAACAAAATTATCCAGGCATGGTAGTGCCCGCCTCTAATTCCAGCTCTTAGAAGACTGAGGGAGCGTGCCACTGCACTCCAGTCTGGGTGACAGAGTGTCTCCAACTCAAAAAAAAGAAAAAAGAAATCCCTTACCTAGAACCATAGTAATATGAAATGTGGGCATAGAAGATAAATATTTAGGAACCCTTGATAAATTATTACATGTGGAGTAGCAGATACAGCAATCAGTCTAGGAATACTTCAGGTTGGGTCTCCAGAGAGACCATTAGCTAAGATACCGGAGACTATAAGGGGAAGAGATATGGAAAAGATGAATTCTGATTTGAAGCAAAGTAGACTTGTGGTGTCTTTGAAATATCCAAATGAAATATCCAAAAGGAGATGAAGAACAGGCAATCCAAATTTCAGAAGAGAAAATAAAGAAGATAAAGATTTGAGAGACAAGAATCTGTAGTCTTCAAAGCCCTGTGTAGAATGGCATAATTTCTTACCACTGACATATAAGATCTACATTTCAGTTTCAGCTTGAAGATAATAGAGCACTGAAAATATATCGCTTCTAAACAAAAAAGCTAGAAAAACAAAATTAACCAATTTTCTTGAAGTTAAAATGGAACTGAGGTTGCAGAAAGGCAATTATTCCATAATATGGAAATAGTAAATCAATAGAGGAAATTCAATTAAATTATTTTTAAAAACTCAAAATCAGAAAGTGTAGAAGAAGAAAAATAATATAATGAATAAAAAACAGCAAAATAGTCAGTTTTATGACATCTTTATTATAATTACTTTAAGTGAAAATATCCTAAACATACCAATTAAAAGATAGTAATTGTCTGAATGTATACAAAAGCAAGTCCCATCTATATGCTGTGCATTAACTATAAAATTTAGATGTTTAGAAGTAAATGAATGGAGAAAAAATAACCAACTCAAAACTAAGCAAAAGAAAACTAGAATAGCTATATTAACTTCAATAATAAGCACATTTCAGAATAAGGAAAAATTCAAGCAAAAAGAGGGATATTACATAGAAAAGATGAGCCAATTCTTCAAAGAGACATAACAACCTTACATAGATATGAACTTTAAAACAAAGTTTCAAATTGTATGTGGCAAAACTGATGGATGAAAGCAGAGAAAAAGGCACACTCACAATTTTATTTGGGGATTTCAATATCCCTTTCTCACTGACTGATGGAAAAATCAGGGGCAAAGTTAGCAAGAGTAATAAATGACATAAACAGCAGTAATAACACCTTGACCTAAATGACATTTATATAACATGTCCTGTAGCTAAAACAGTACAAGTATTCCTCTCAAGTATGTATGAAACATTAACCAAATAGACCATTTTCTGGTTTATAACACAAATTTTTAAAACTTAAAAAAAATATAAATCATAAAATGTACATTCTTAGACTATATTTGAATTAAGCTAGAAATCAATAATGGAAGGATACCTGGGAATTCTTTCAATATTTATAAAGAAAATAATGCACTTCCAAATATCCCATGAGTCAAAAAAGGAATCTCAAAAAACTGTTTATAAAAATAAAGTAAATGAAAATGAAAATATGACATCAAAATTTGTGGGATGCAGCCAACTATATCAGTGCTTATGGGGAAATGTATAGCATCAAGTACTTATAGTAAGAAAGAAGAAAGATTTAAAATTAATAACCTAAGTTTTTGTCTTACAAAATTAAAGAAAGAAAAGCAAATTCAACTCAAAGCAAGAATAATGAGGGAAATAGTAAAAATTAGAACTGAAACCAACAAAACTGAATAAAGAAAGGGCAATAGAGAAAGTCATTGAAAACCAAACCTGGTTCTGTGAAAATATTACTAATCCTCTAGCAAGACTGAAAAAAAAAAAAGGCACAAGTTACCAACATCAAGATGAAACAAGAGTTATCACTACCAACATTGCAGCCATCAAGAGGATAATGAGACTACACTATGAACATTTCTATACTCATAAATTTGGCAACTTACATGAAATACAACAATTTCTGAATGAACACCAACTGCCACAGCTTACCCAACATGAAAGAGAGAATTTGAAGGGTCCTACATTTGTTAAAGTTCCCTCTGTGTCTCTGGTGACTCTCCAGTCTCCTTCACTCTTGAAGCTTAACTTTGGCCTTTAAAGATAAAGCCTTTGCATATAGATCAATGGAATAGAATTGAGATTCCAGAAGCAAAACCTCAATTTCTCAACCAACTCATCTTTGACAAGGCCTCCACCACCTACCACTGGGGAGAGGAGAACCTATTCAGTAAATGGTGTTGGGAAAACTGGCTGACCACATACAGAAGATTGAAACAGGACCCCTATCTATCCCATGCACAAAGGTTAACTCCAAATGGATCAGCGACCTAAATGTAAAACCTCAAACCATAAGAACCTTAGAAAATGAAGGAAATACCCTCATGGAAATTGGAACTGGCATCCAATTCCTGAACAAAACCCAAAACCCACAGGTCATAAGAGAGAAGATAGACAAGTGTGACCTTATTAAACTGACGAGCTTCTGCAAGGCCAAAGAAACCATCAAGAGAGCAGGGAGACAGCCTACAGACTGGGAAAAAGTATTTGCCAACACCAGGTCTGACAAAAGCTTAACATCCTGGATTTACAAGGAACTCAAACGTGCTGAAAAGAAAAAAACAAACAACCCCATTATACAATGGGCAAAAGATATGAACAGACACTTCACAAAAGAGGACATCCGAGCAGCCAACAAACACATGAAGAAATGTTCAACCTCACTAATTATCAGGGAGATGCAAATCAAAACCACACTGAGATACCACCTAACTCCAGTCAGAATGGCAATTATCAACAACTCAAAAAATAACAGCTGCTGGAGAGGGTGTGGCAAAAAGGGAACACTTCTACACTGTTGGTGAGAGTGTAAACTAGTGCAACCTCTGTGGAAAGCAGTGTGGCGATTCCTAAAAGCTCTAAAAATCAACCTCCCATATGACCCCGCAATCCCCCTACTGGGAATATACCCTGAAGAACTCAAATCACTCTATAAAAAAGATACCTGCACTCGTATGTTTATCGCAGCATTGTTCACAATAGCAAGAACCTGAAATCAACCATGCTGCCTATCAAAAAGGACTGGATTAAAAACATGTGGTACATACACACGATGGAATACTATGCAGCCATAAAAAAGAACAAAATCATGAATTTCGCTGCAACTTGGATGGAACTAGAGTCTATAATACTGAGTGACCTCTCACAGAAACAAAGATCCTAGTATCACATGTTCTCACTCATATAATGGACCTTGAACATCCAATGTAATACTATAAGAAAATGACTGATGGTACTGGGAAACTCTGGGGGGGGGGAGGGGATGGGATTAACAGTAGCAAATATCTGTCTGGGGAAGGGGAAACACCTCTTATCAGCAGGGTGCCTGAATGAAACACAATTGTACACCTAACCCTTAACTGTACCCCATAAAACCATAATAAAAAATATTGATTAAAAAAAAAAAAGATAAAGCCTTTGTATACTAAGGGGGAAAAAAGTCTGAGAGGATTTAACAGTGGCTTTTCTTCCTGTTTCTCTACCAGGAATGCAGGGGAATCTAAGATGAATAAGTGCTAGAGATCACAGTGTAGTTAACAATACTGTACTTTTCACTTAAAAACATGTTAAAAGGATAGATCTCATGTTAAGTGTTCTTAACACACTAAAATAAAAGTAAGTTTTAATAATGTGAAAGAAAAACAAAGACTCTCTCAGGTAAACAAAAACAGGGAATTCATTGCTAACATACCTCCCATATAAGAAATTTTATAAGAAGTTTAAGAAGAGTGTCAGAGAAATAATAAATGAAGAAAAAAATGTTTTTAAATTTGTCTAATTTTTAATTGATCTACAAATAACTGCTTATTTAGAGCAATAATGATAACAATATACTGAGTAATAACAGCATATGAGTGAGATGAATGACAGAAATGTCAAAAATGTTCAGAAGAAGAAATTGGGAAGTAAAAACTGCGCTGTAATACACAAACAGCAAATGAAACAAATCATAATAACTAAAGGCGGACTTAAGTTTTTAAATTGTCATAAGCCCTAGTACAACAAGAAAAATATTTTTTTAAATAAATGATAATTCAATAGAGAAAATAAAATGCAATCATAAAAATTGCCCAATTAAAAGCAAATAAGGCTAAAATGGGGAGAAGAGAATAATTTACAAAATAAAAGAAGCCCACTCTAAATAAAAAGACTTAAATAGTGTAAGAGTAAAGTTATTAAGGACTTATGTCATGCTGACAATAAGTTTTTAAAAAGTCAGAGTACCAATATCAATTTCAGGAGAAGCAGACATCAGAACAACAACAACAAAAAAAAAAAAAAACAGTAATAAAGCATCAATTCTCCAAGTAGTTATATTAATCCTAAGCATGTAAACACCTAACAACAGAGGGTCAAATATATGAGGCAAAAATTGATAGAACTCAAGAAAAATAGAAATAGAAACTACAAAGTAGGTTTTCAGACAATAAAATTAAGCTTATAGAAAGATATCTGCAAAATTCCTAAGTACAGTATTGGAAATCTAAAGAACAAATTTCTAAATAATCCATGGGTCACAAAAAGAGTCTCAAGCAAAATTTTTAAGTCTAAATCTAAATAAAAATATAATATCAAAATGCATGGGCTCCTACTAAAGCAGTGTGTAAAGTTCATATACTAAATGCACATATTAGAAAATAAGAAATATATGAAATTAATAAACTGATTTTCTATCCTAAAGAAAAAAAGAGATATTAAACTACAGTTAGGCAAAAGGAAGGAAATAATAAAATTAAAGCAGAAATAAGTGAAATTAAAAAGAGAGTAACTCAATCAAATAAAGACTGGTTTTTTGGGAGAAAATAAACAAAATTGATAAATCTATATACATCTAGCCAAGAAAAGTAGAGAAAATAAAAAAGTTGCTATTATAAGGAATTAAAAATTAGATATCACTATTGAGTCTATAGACAATAAAAGGATACAGGGAATAATATGAGTTACTATATGCCATAAATTCCATATGTCAATGAAATAAACCAATTCTCAAAAGATACAAATTATAAGTACACATTAAATAAGGAAAACAACTGAGTTTATATACGTGTATGTGTATATGTGTGTGTATATATACATATATACATATGTAAATTGCAGTTACAAACCACGTAATAAAAAAAAATTCAGGCCCAGATAGTTTCACTCTTTTAATCTTGCCAAACATTTAAAGAAATAACATTTCTTATGCACAATCTCTTCTTAAATACACCAGAACAAGGAATATTTTAAAACTCATTTCTTGAGACCAATATTATTCTAACCCCAAAACCACTCAAATATATTAAAAAAAAAGATGGCTCCAGATCAATCTCTCATAAACATGAATGCAAAAATGTTTAACAAAATATTATTCAATACAACCCAGCAATATTTAAAAAGGATAATACATCACAAAGTAGAATTTGTCCTATGAATGTAAGGCTGTTTCAACATTCAAACAAAACATTTAAAAACAAATCAATGCAATTTACCATACTAATGGAAAATTTATGAAAAAGCATGTGATCATATCAGCAAATGGAAAAAAATGCATTGACAAACGTCATTCCATATAAACTCAGTCAACTAGGAACTGAAAGAAAACCCTTGATATAATAAAAAGTAACTAATAAATACTAATAACTAACAATAATCAGTGAAAGACTAATGCTTTCCTACTAAGATGTGAAACCATGCAAACATTTCCTCTTACATCACTCCTACTCAGCACCTTACTGGAAGTTCTAATTAGTGCAATAAGTCAAGAAAGTAAAGCAAAGTGTAGAAAAAAGAAAAAATAAAACTTTGCTAATGACATGATTGTCTATCTAGAAAAATGGCAAAGTCTGTTTGGGGTAGTTTGGCAGTTTTTGTAAAGTTAAACATAGCCTTACCACATAAGCCACTAATCATATTCTTAAATACTTACCCAAGATAATTTAAAATTTATATTTGCACAAAATCTTTATAAAATTTACTTATAATTGCTAGAGACTAAAAGAAAGATGTTCTTCAATAGGAGAACATAAAAGAAAAAGGTACTATATCTAAATAACAAAACACTATTCAGTAATAAAGAGGAATGAGTTATTGATTCACCCAACAACATGGATTAATCTTCTATGGATTTTTCCAAATTACAAAGGTCAAGCCCATAATCTACATACACATTTACATGGCACATTGGAAAAAGTCAAACTATAGGTTCAAAAAAAAATCAGTTGTTGCCAGAAATTTGAGAAGGATAGAATGTTTGACTAGGGAAAGAAAAGAGGATTATTTAGGGTAATGGAACAAATGAATGATACTTGCATCTGTCAAAATCTTGTATATGTCTGTATATGAGAAAAAGTAAATTTTTATATATGATAAATTAAAACACATGGGTCCTGGGGACTCCAGGATGAAATATAAGACTTATTGTAACAAATGAAAATAATGGTATTAGAAATATAAGACATAACTGTGTTGAAGAAAGTGGGGAATAGTGGAAATTGGATGGAGCTGATATAAATACCTCAACCTCTGTGGAAAACAATGTGGTGATTTCTAAAAGATCTAGAAATTGACCTTTCATATAACTCAGCAACCTCTCTTCTGGCAATGTACCCAGAAGAACTCAAATCATTCTACAAAAAAGATACCTGCACATGTGTATTGCAGCACTATTCACAACAGAAAAAAAACATGGAACCAACTGTGTTGTGCATTGAAAGTGGATTGGATTTTTTAAAATGTGGAATGTATACACCATGGAATATTATGCAGCCATAAATAAGGACAAAACTATGAACTTCTCAGCAACATGGATGAATTTAGAGTCTATCATACACAGTGATCTATCACAAAAACAAAGAATTGAGTACCACATGTTCTCATTCATAAGTACACACTGAGTATTTATCATAATACTACAAGAAAGTGATTGGCAGTAGCAGTACACTGCCAGGGGAGGGAAGATGTGGAGTATATAACATCAAAAGATTATCTGATGCACAACCAGGTGAAATGAGGACCAACGGGAGTCCCAAACTTCAACTGTACATAGACCACTTATGCACCTACTCCTGACTTATACCCCACATTTTTAAATAATAGAAAAAGATAAAAGAAAAAAGACAGTGGTGACTGACTGGAAATCTAAAAGTAAAACAAAAGGAACTGTACATAAACACTGCATTCTAGATGGTAAATTTTTTCTCATGGGGAAGATTTATAGATTTACAATTCCGACAATGCTTTTTCTATATATGTGAATTGAACTAATAAATAAATGGAGGGTAGATGGTGGGCACCAACCTTCACAGAGTCAGAAAGAGACGTTACAAGTAGGAAAGAAGAAAAATCTAGGATGAACCCTGCAGTGGTGCCTTAGAGTGACAGACATTGGTATAAACTGAAGTTTAGCTAAATGTCTATGCAGATAAGTAAATACAGAAACAACTATAGATGTGTGTGTGTGGGTGTGTGGGTGTGTGTGTGTGTGTGTGTGTGTGTGTGTGTGTGTGTGTGTGTATAGTTTAGCATAGTCAAGATTATCATATTAAAAACTAATTGAGGCCGGGCTCGGTGTCTCAGCCTGTAATCCCAGCACTTTGGGAGACTGAGGTGAGTGGATTGCCTGAGCCTGTGGGTTTGAGACCCGCCCGGCAACTTGGTGAGACCTCATCTCTACAATAAATCAAAAATTAGCCTGGCATGGTAACGTGTACCTGTAGTTCCAGCTACTTGGAAGGCTGAGGCGGATGGATCACTGGAGCCCAGCAGGTCGAGGCTGCAGTGGCCAGGAGCATGCCACTGAACTCCAGTATGGACGAGGGAATAAGACTTCAATTCAAAAAAAAAAAAAAATCTAATTTAACAATATGACTAGCTCACAGACTAGTTAAAATATATTTCATCTAGTTAGAATATATAATTAGTCAATATTCAAATTTTGTGTTAGGAATTTAGGATTAGGTACAAGAATATGCATTCAAATTGCTTGCATAGCTTTAAATGACTTATCAAATGTATAAAGACAAGAATAAATCAATTTAAAGTTAAAAGAGCTGGGAAGTGCTTAATTATTAGGCAGGAAGTAATTATTTTTCCTATTTAATAAGCTTATATTTAAGAATCTATTACACCTGGATAACTGGAAGATAGCCCTACATAAACAAACATGTCAAGATAGTAAGCATGACAGCGATAAGAAATAATTCAATATCAGCACAACCACCAAATATGTAGAAAATAAGTTCTCTCAAGCAAAATGAAGAAACAGGATTGAATTTACCCTCTGAGTAAAATAACCAAAACCAGACTAACTGTGTGAAACAAGTTCTTGATGCTAGGCATTAGATAACAAATGACATCAAAATTGAAACGTCTAGTATTCGAAACACTATTAGGAGACCGAAAAGACAAACCACAGACCTGAAAAGAATGCTTATAACATATACATCTGATAAAGGATATTTGTCTAGAATATACAAAATACTCTCAGAAATCAATAATAAGGAAGTTACCAACCCAATTTTAAAATGGGCAAAAGGTTTGAACAGATACTTCATCAAAGAAGATATATGGTTGGGAAGCAAATAAATACCTATTTAACATCTTTTATCCTAGGAAATGCAAGTTAAAATCACAGTGATAAATCACTACACATCTATTTATATGGCTAAAATTTAATGGGTCATACCAAATGTTGTTAAGGATATAAAGCAACTGAAATCTTTATTCATTGCTGGACAGAAAAAAAATATTACAATCACTTGAAAAAAAGTATTGTAGTTCCTTATAAATTTAAACATACACCATCCACCATATGATCTTTACACTGTACTCCTAGGCATGTACCCAAGAGAAATAAAAATGTATATCCACATAGACTTTTGCATGAATGTTCATAGCAGCTTTGCTTGGAATAATAAAAGAGTAGAAAGAGCTGAATGGATGAGCAAATTGTGGTATATCCATACAAAGAATATTATTTCACAATAAATAGCAATGAGTTATTGACTTACCCAGCTACATAAATGAAACTTACATGCATTTGGTTTAATGAAAGAAGTCAGACCACGAAGTCTACCTACTGCATGACTCCATTCATCTAACATTCTGGAAAAGGTGAAATGTAGAGATGGAAAACAAAGATGGGATTGGGCAGAATAGAATGTTTGAAAAGGAGGAGTGAATAGGATTTGTTAGAATGATAGAACAAATCTGAATAGTTCTGAAATAGTGGATATACGACTATGTATTTGACAAAGGCACAGGACTGGGCAGCACAAAAAGTTAACATTACAAATTATTAAAAAATCATTTGTTCTCACTCATAAGGGGACCTTGAACAATTATCATAATACTGTAAGAAAGGGATTGCAGTAGTTGGAAACTGTTGGAGGGGGGATAAGATTGGCAGTTATGGGAAGCTGCCAGGGGAGGGAGGAGCACACCTCATCAACAAGGGTACCTGCATAACGAACGTTTGTATAACTAACCCTGAATTGTACCCCACATCTTTAAAAGAAAAATAATTACAAATCAACTACAGCATTATGAGTTCCTAAGATGGAATATCAACTGTGACAAATGAATCTGACTATAATGCACATATGTACCATTGCTACACTGAAGGGCATAGGGAGAAAGGACTGATCTAAGTAACTTTGGAAAAAGGATGTTTTGATTGAAAACTCTAAGGATAATGATAAAGGGAAGCACTCTGTGTTATAATGTTTTCCTTATGAAGGTATGATCAAAAAATTCCAAAATTGCTTTACGTATATACTGGGGTTGAACAGATATATACATGGATGGTAAAAGTGAATGCCAAACTTTTCACAGAGAATGAAATTACAACAAGCAAGATAGAAAGCTAGAACAAGTAAAGTTCTGCATCATGGAACCAGAGCTCTGAGGTAGTAAGGTTGGACACTGATAGTTCTCAAGGTCTGCCCTACTTACCCAGAGTATTACTTTGGCACCATGGAGATGGAGCTGTGTATGCCTGTGTGGGAAGGGGAGTTGGGAGGGAGCACAACCTGGTTAAATCTCACTTGTTCCTTCTGTTCCTACTGAGAATTAGTAGATTTTCTAAAATAAACACTTCTCAATTTGTTCTACGCACCTTGGTCAGTTTTCAGAGACTTTAATGATTGTTGTTATTATTTTGTCTAATTTTATCATATTTTTATTGGGAAATAATTTGCTGGGCTCCCCATGGTATGGCTGACTGGGACTTATTCTAGAGTGCTGGTGTTGTTCTTTAATTGTCTCGTAGGATGGTCACTTGGATGCATTTAGCAGTGAAAAATCTCTTGAACTGTAGGATTTGTTCATTTGCCTTGTTATTGTATGCTTCAATAAAATATTTAATTTAAAAATAGCCAAGCTCCACTAGTGTCTGAAACTTACACAAAGACATTTGACTTTGAAATGTTAGTTTATGCATACCTCTCCATGGTGCTTTTGGGAGGATAGATGTGTAATGCTCCTCTCATTCTATCTACTTGTTTAAGTGGCAGGATTAAGGTGCATTTTATTAATGATTATGCTTTACAGTGTTTTTAAGCAACTATTTTGAAAGAGAAAAATAATTTTATTTTATTGTGGCAATTGCAATGTAAAACACGGGTCCTCATATTCCAGAATATGCCTTTTGATGCTTTATCATCAGGTGAAATTCAGCCTAAGGCAGGAATCTCTATAGAGTCTCACTTTGACAGTAAACATTGTTGAAAGCAAGGTTTGCTCATATTCTGTGGAATGTGCCCACTGCCTAACTTGAAGGACTTGTCTGTTTAGGAATTGAAAAGGGGGTGGAAAAAAGAATGCTTTGTTTTTCATGTCCACACAGAGGCCTAGAGGACAGTACATTGTATTTTTCTCTCTCCAGCAGTTAGCAATGAGTCTGGAAACTATTTGGCAGGCTATACATACTTGAGGAATAAATACGTCACTTTCTATTTATCCTGCTTTCTCACTTAAACCACTGAAAGTAGGTCTACAACACTCTGACATTCTGGAAAACATCCTCCCTGGGGTAGTAACAGCTTTGCCAGATGCATAAGAAGGTGCTTTAACTTTATAGGACAATCATAGTGACTGCAAAATATACCTAATTAAGTTGACTCAAATGTGCCTTCTTAACCATTAGTCTCGTCATTCACTTCTATATCATGTCACATAGTTTATGCCCTCGCATGAATCTCTAGCACTCTCTTAATTATATTCAAACAAAGCAGATAGTTTTCACCATTTCTTTTATTAATCAATGAACTCCCTCATATTTGACAAGCATTATTATATCATGTTATACAAACTGCTTCACTAAGCAACCCACTACAGTAGTATTCCTATTAGGAGCAAAGGAACATAAGAAAAAGAAAAAATATGTTCAGAGTGTCAAGTTAAATAAGCTGCAAGAATAAAATTGAATTTTGTCCTTTTGATAGATATTTTGTTGATTTGTGGTTCATAGCATCTGGGTGTGGGGTGGAAATGATGGCTTTATAAATGAGAATATTATTTTGTAAATTGTGTAAAATTCATTAGAATGGGCCCATAAATATAACTACTGTATATTAACAACATAATCACATTTCTCATACAAACACTCCCTAAAGCTATCCTAGTAATAGTCACTTTTGAGAGATCTGGTTGAAATGAAGGAATCAGAGTCAGTGAGGATCATTTCAATACTCTTGTCACCACATGAGCCATCTGGCAGAAAGCCACTTCCCTGAAAAATAAGCCTCTCATTTCCTGTTTTCTGTTTATTTTAGCTAGAGAACATTTGTTCTGGGTTTTTCTTGACAGTAAAATAGTTATATTTAGTGATAAAATATTGTCAGGTTTTTATGAAAAGAGAAAGACAATGCTAAGTGAAGTGATAAATATTTTCATTAATTTTAATTATTTCCTAAATCCATGAAATCTTGAATTTCATGCTTTTTGTTTATAATTCACACTTCCAAAATGATTTAATTTGATGGAAGAGAAAACTCTTGGTCATTGTCTATTTTTTTAATATTCATGTTTTGCTATTTATTTTCTCTAACATAATTTTTTTCCTCCACATATTGGGCATACTTACCTCCTCCACATCTTATATATTTCTTATTATATCTTTCCTTCTAGATCTGCATATTGCTCTCTATGATTTGGGGTCACTTAAAAAGAAACCGTGGCAATTTTTTTAAATTAGGTAAGTCCATTTCTTTACTAAGAGAACAGCAGGTAGTATACAGGAGAGTATTAATCAATTGGTTTCATGGGCTCCAATCAGGGCATTTCTAACCTACCTTCTTGCAAATTAAAAAAAAAAACATTTCTGAAAACAACTATTTTTTCCTCTCAGAAAATTGTTCACAATATGCTAACTTTTTTTTTAGAACAACATTTATTATTACCATTTGCTGGAATATATGATAAATATACAAATCAACAGGGTATGAATGGTTTCCCCAGGGTCATGCATTTTAGGTGGATTCTTTCATGTTGTTTTCCAACTTGTACTATGTAATTCCATTTTTTAAACTACTTCAATTCAACCACTGTTTTCTCAATTATTCCAGTGTCTAGTTTTTTCCTCCATATTTATAAATTGTAGTACATCTTAACACACAGTTTATGCATTTGAATTGTCTTTTCTGCTGTTGTTGTTATTGTTGGTTAGAGATAAGAATTGTATTGGGTGGCTACAGGAGTACGGAAAAATACCAGGCAGCAGATTAAAATCACATGACCAACCAAAGAGGAACAATTAAACCAGCTACAAAGAGCCAAAAAGGCCCTAAAACAAAACAGGACATAGCAAACCAACTAACACCTGCTTAAACCAACATGAATGGACTTGAACAGCAAGTGATCTCCAGGCTCCTTATACTCTCATTACAATACTAAATGACATTCCCACCAGCACCATGATAGTTCTTGTTTTGAACAAAAAAGGATAGAAAAGAGGAGGGGTACCCAAATCTAGGAAATACCCACATCGTTCCCAGAAAATCCATGAATATTCCAACCCTTAATTAGAAACAGTTATAAAAAGAATAATCCCAAACCCCTTTGAGCAGGAATCACTCTTCCTCACTCTTGAGTGTGTACTATCACTTTGTAATAAACCTCCATTGCTTTGGCTTCATTCTGACTCTTTCAATTCTTTCTCGCTATGGCATCAAGAACCTGGGTACCAGACTGAGGATGAAGTCTCCCCTGCTTCAGAAGCCCTACCCAAACCCTCTGGCATCATCTGCATATCTGAAGCATACTTATTTTAGTGTCTCCTGTATTGATACTTTTATTTTACAATTATTTATATCTCAAGTACCATATGTTAGACACTGTCCAAAATGTTCTAGGCATATCAACTCATTCTATGATAAATTCTGACCTGGCCCCTCAGCCTGTTGGCCTGGATTAACAGCATAATCCCAGAGAAGATTCATGAGATAATGGCTTTAAAATTCCATCCCCTTCTCTTTCCCTCAAAGCTTGTCTTGGAGAGGTGCTGGAGTTTCCTGTTTGATAGTAAAATTTTTGAGCACTCATTGCTCTGGTTTCTTCCTATATTTTCCCTTTAGCAACTATCAAACCACTACTCTGTTGTCTCCGTTTCTTGCAGTGCTGTTGTCTTATTTCTCACATATGCTGACTTTATTTTACTTACTAATTTCCTTGTGGAACAAGCAGTTTTCTGTACTGGGAGGTTTACTGGGACTGCTTTAGTTTTTTTGTTTTTGTTTTTGTTTTTTTAACGGGAATGCCATGTCCAGATTGTGGAAATTTCTCTCCATGCTAGTTTTATATTTGCTTCTGCAGGGAAACTAGGGGATTCACAATCTAAGAGACAATTTTTGATTCAATTACTCAGTGTTGGTTGGATTCCTACCTCACACAGCTGAAATTATTTAGATCTATATAGTGTGGGATAGGTTACAGTTTCCAGTTTTATCTGAGTGGCATGACATGCAGGGAAGCTTTTGTGCCATTTCCCTGGGCCATAGGAAATGTTTTTCTGATCCTGGTTTTGGGGGTGGACCAGCAGTTGAGATGAGCAGGTTTATGGTTTTCTGAAAACCCGGGGAACTGATAGGAGGGTGCTTTTTAGCTTACATAAGCTTTACACAAGACCTCCCACACCCACAATCCTTATATGAGCATTAAAATCCTAGGCCATTAGGAAAGTATGCATGCTTCAAATCTTCCTAGACCACTTCAGGGCATTAGTCTTTCTAGCCCTGGAAATTTCCTGCTGTTGTTTTTCAGATCTTCAATATATTTAATTTTTTTGTCATATTTTATTCATTATATCTTTACATTCTTTAGTTCTAACAGGCCTTTATGACCTGACCTATTATATAATACATATACTGTGGTGCATATTTTAAATACCTAGTTCTCAAATTCAATTGTATTCTGTACTGACGGTATCCTATTTTTAGCTATGTGTTTTACAGCAACAAGTGAAAAAATAAGGAAAGCATTTTCCCATTGAGGAATTCAAATAACACTGCTAAATTTTAGCACTCTCTACAGAACTTACTATTGAAAAGAGGATGTTAATTTTCACAAGATATTTTTAAATAATACAAACTGACAATTTTAGCTTTCAAATTTCAAAATATTTGGGAGTCCATTTTTGGTAGGTTTCTCATAAAAATCACGCACATAACCTCAAGAAAATTTCTACAAGTTTATAAGATTTTAAATTTATTATTACTTACAATAATTATTTCTTAAATGTATTCTAAATAGTCCCAAAATTTGGAAGAAGAGTAGAATTTTGAAAGACCCTCATTCTCTATCTTTACCATTACTGCTCTGCTTTTCTTTGACCATAAAAAACTAAAAGATGGGGCCAGGTGCGGTGACTCAAGCCTGTAATCCTAGCACTTTGGGAGGCCTAGGAAAGAGGATTGCCTGAGCTCAGAGGTTTGAGACCAGCCTGAGTAATATAAGCGTACCATTGCACTCCAACCTAGACAACAGAGTGAGACTCCAACTCAAAAATAAAAAATAAATAAAAAATAAAACAAAAAACAAAATAAAACCCAAAAGAGTGAAAGCAGATACTTATAGCTTTATGGTATATGGTACAATAAAGTGCATTACACTTGTTCATCTTTTAAAAAAAGAAGAATTTGCTTTGTTGAAGTAATCAGAAGGAGAATTTTTCAAAGAAAACTGTATATTGAAATAATTTTATTATTGTCATCATAATAGATGATATATTGAGTACTTTCTATGTGTCTAATATTCCAATTAACCTATATTTATTAACTTGCTTGATTTCCAGAACAGTCCAGTGGGTAAGTAATATACACATATTCTACACTGAATAAACTGAGGCACAAAAAAAGTAATTTTTCCAGCGTTACTCACCTAGCAAAATTAGTATTTACACACAACTTATTTTTTGAACAACTAAATTCTGGAGCAACATTCTAAATTTATTTTAGTTTGCTACTGTTTGTTTAATTGCTTTTTCTTCAAATCTACCACTTAATCTTTAATGTATGATGGTGATTTTTCCAAGCATGTATACAATAAGTGGTGGACAATGATGGCTGAATTTAAACTTAAATATCTGTATATCTTAAGTTCTCAACCAACACAAATATTTGGTTTCTCAAAATACTTAAGAATTCTAAAATCACAATCCTTTAAGTCAGCTCAGAGAACAAATATTCTTAAATATAATAGTAGCTCTCCATTTATTTTAAGGGTTACCAGTGATGTCATTCAAGTAAACTTCAATGTTAATTATATTAGGTGCTTTTGGCTTTTTTTTCCCCACAACATTATTTACTAACAATGAGGTGGAGACTGCAAAGAACATTCTAGGTTTCATGAAAAATGCAATTTTCTTCTATTAGTAATAGTGAGAATTTAATGTGGAGCAATTCAAGTCAAAGAGAAAATCATTTAATTTCTTTTTTGGTTCTACTGGTGGAAAGTTATGTAAAATTAATCATTCTGAATTGTGTAGTTTGTAACATGGATAACATGAGAATCAAAACAAGATATTTTGTATAAGGTTATTATAAAAACTCAATGAGATAATTCAGGAGGCTAATATAGGGTGTACTTTAGCTCTTTTCCCCTTATCTCCACTTTCTTGTCTTTTCTAGAATCACTGGAGGCCCTAAATTTATATAATACTAATGTGTACTGAGAAACAGATCATGGCATCAGATTCAACATAATGGGCTAGTTTCTCCCTCTGAATATCATATGGGTTCATAATTTGTCTCAGTACATCATAGCTGAGCTTAGCATAAATATTATGTTAGTAGCATCTTTGCATTTTATAAGTTATGACCTCAATATCAAACTGCCATTAAGTTCATCAAAAATAATTATTTCTTTAAATAAAATTCATCTTAACAGATAAATTGAATGCTAATGATAAGAGATAAAAATTACATTAAAATGACTTTTTTCTATGTGTGACAAGGAAATTTCACCAATGCAGAAAAATGCTGAGACTGGGTTTTATCATTTTATCCTGTATGTGTAAACATTATAGTTGTCAAAATCAAAGACTAAATATTTTCTTGTATTGACAAATATATATTTTTAAATGTCGCAATAATAGTAATAACTGGATCTTAAAACATAAAATCTCCACATGGAAAAATACACAATATAATGAGTTTTTTGATATTATAACAAAAATTCTTCCCAGACAGGCCTTAAATTGGATACACCAGGAGTCAATTCCAAGATGGCAACAGAGGCAGTGGGAGTGCATGCGTCTCCGCATAAATGAGTGGGTGAAGAGACCAGTCTTCATCCTAGGGTGTTGGCAAAAGTTGTGTGAATGTCTGATTGAGTGGAGACGTGGATAGGAGAGGACCCAGACCTCCTGCTTACGCAGCTGTCCTGTGCAGCTGCTTGGACCTCAGTGCACTCTACGGCCCTGAATCAGGCACCATTTCTATAGCATCACCCAGAAAGGAAAAAAAAAAGGATTACAACAGTGAAGATCACCTGCAGTAGGTGCCACCTGCCACTGCAGCCTTCATCCCAAGTTAGACACCAGCAACTCGAACTGGGAGAAAATATACCAGAGTAACCCAACCAGAGTCCCAGCTAAGGAGATGCAGACACCCCATCCTACAACTGAAGCATTTGTGGTCTGCCTGGCAGCCCCGCCAAAGAACCCAGCTCTAGATGGCAGCAAAATGGTCGTGAGTTTTAAAGTGACCCAGCACCCTTTTTCCCATTGATCTGCGTGATGTGTGACTCATGTGGGCAACTTTCTGAGCAGCTCTCATGGAAAGACTTGAACATAAGCAGATCAACTGGTGGCAGTTCGCAACCTTCTCGCAGTACCGGGTTAGATTTGAAACATTTGCAGTCTGCACTGCAACCTAAGAAACCAGTCTCTGCTCACGGCGGATGAGTAAGGGTGAATTTTAAAGTGACCTCTTTCCCCAGTGATTTGTGAGCCTTGAGACTCAGGCAAGTAATCTTAGGATCAGCACACACACAGAGAGGGCTAACCATAGGCAGATAAGTCGGGGAAACCTTCCAGCCTCTCTACAACTGAAAGGGGTGAACAGGGGGACAGATTTTGAAGTTGGAAGCTTCTCCCTTCCAAAATTCCTCCCCTCTGCCGCCAGCTAGGAGGAGCAGTGCTTGGGTCACTCCTACAAGAAACCTGAAGTCTTGAAACTGCCAAAAGAGGGTGCTCAAGAATTACATACCTTTTTGTGGTTGTTGTTTGGGGGTTTTTTGTTTTTGTTTTTTATTATTTGTGTCTGCGTGACTCTACCTATTTTTTTTTTTAATATAACTTATTGGGAGTGGGCATTTCATTCTGTTTTATCCCTTCTCTTTCTTCTTTCTGTCCAATAAGGTTGTATATGAGTGTGAAAATTTTCTCATATTACTGGTTTTAGTTTATTTGGGAGTTTTGTTTGCTTATGTGCTGTTTGTTCGTTTTTTTTTTTCGCTTTTTTTTGTTTTTGCTACTATTTTGGTTTGGTTTTCTTGCCCTCTTTCTTTTCTCTCTCTCTTTGCTTGTCTCCCTGTTTCCCAGTTTATATCTTTTTTCTCTCTTTTGTTCTCTCCATTGTCATCCCCTCCACAAACTCTTTTTATTAACTCCTTTCCCTTCCTTCACGTTATTTTGTTCCCAGGGAGGATACACTTCCATTGTATGGATATACTGTAAGGTGGTGGGAAGTAGACTCCTGGGGGCCCACACACCAATCAGCAAACATTGCAATCATCAGACAGCTTTTGAATTTTAGCCGGCCCTAACACACCTCATTCAAATCTCAAATGTGCAAGGGAGTAACATCGCTCCCCTGCTTCAATCTGGCTCCAAAAATTGTACTTGTTCAGAGACTTTTTTCAAGGGGGTTGAGCAAAAAGAAGTGAAACCTACTCCCTTTCTCACTGAGCAATAGAAGTAAAGAAAAAAAGAAAAGCCCACAACAAATAAAGAAAACCAAAGAAGAATCACAGGCACCACATATAGTTCAAAGAGGATAGTACACAAGTATACAGACTTTGGAACTCAAACAGTGAAGAGCACCCAGATCAACTGATCTCAGACTACAAATGAAAAGATCAAGGAATGGATGGAAAAGGTGAATAAGAACCAAGAAAAGCAAGATGAAAACATGCAAGAACTGATGACTGAGATACAAACTATAAAGAATACAGTAAATGAAATAAATAATAAGTTGACAAGCATGGAAAGCAGAAATAATCAGGCAGAAGAAAGAATCTCAGAACTTGAAGACCAAAATCTGGAACAAATCCAATCTGTTGAAAACATAGAAAGGAAATTTAAAAAGAGAAAAGAGCCTTCAAGAGACGTGTGACTACGTTAAGAGATTGAACCTAAGACTGATAGGTATCCCTGAAGCAGATAAGGAGAATGAGAGCATTCCAAGAAGTCATATAAGAAAACTTCCCACATCTCATCAGAGATGCAACAATCCTAATGCAAGAGATACAGAGAATCCCTGAGAGGCATCAAATAAGAAGACCAACTCCTAGAGACATAGTAATTTGCTAACACAAAGTAGTTATAAAAGAAAAAAATCCTAAAGGCAGCAAGACTGAAAGGTGAGACTACCTACCAGGGAGGATCAATCAGAATAACAGCAGACTTATCTACAGAAATACTGCAGGCTAGAAGAGAATGGAACCCATCTTCAAAACACTCAAAGATAAACAATTCTAACCAAGAATTTCCTACCCAGCTATGCTAAGCTTCATCAGTGGTGGAGAATTAAAAATTCTCCCAGACATTCAATCCCTAAGAATGTATGCTGCCTCCAGAAGAGCTCTACAAGAGATGCTTAAGAAGGTACTAAGAACAGAAGAAAGGGGGGCAAAAAATAAAAAAGAACAACCACAACCACATTCATACCAGGAATGCAAGAAAACAAAGAACCAATAAAGTGTGCATCATGACTGCAAGATTGAAAACACACACATAACATCTGTCTGGGGATGAGGAAACACCTCTTATCAAAACGTATTTGTATACCTAACCCTTAACTGTACCCCACAATATCATAATAAAAAACATTTATAAATAAAATAAACACACACATAAATCAACCCAAAAATCAAAATAAAGCCAAAAACAAATAAGTAAACAAACAACAACAAAGTCTATAAGAACCTCATGACAGGGTTAAACTCTCGCATCTCAATAATCAGCCTGAAGATGAACGAACTAAAAGCACCACAGAAAAGGCATAGAAAAAAAAACTGGATAAAGAAATGTGAAGCAACAGTATACTGTCTTCAGGATATGCATCTCACCAGAAGGGACACTCACAGACTCAAAATTAGAGAATGGAAAACAAATTTTCAGGCGAATGGAACACAAAAGAAAGCAGGAGTCACAATCTTAATATCAGACAAAATAATCTTTAACTTATCAAAAATTTAAAAAGACACAGAAGGACACTACATAATGATAAATGGCTCAATTCATCAACAAGAAATATTCATTTTAAACATGCATGCATCAAAAATAAGAGCACCAGCTTTTATAAAGCAGCTACTAAGCAAACAAAAAAGATATTGACTCTAATGTTATCATAGCTGGGGACTTTAATAACCCACTATGTACCCTAGATAGATCATCATGGCAAAAAATTAACAAGGAAATCTGGAATCTCAACGATGCTTGACCAAATGGACCTAATAGATACCTACAGAACACTCCACCCAACAACTATGAATTATACATTACCTCATCACTTCATGGAATGTACTCTAAGATTGACCGCATCCTTGGTCATAAATCAAGTATAAACAAATTTCACAAGATCAAAATAATGTCATGCAACTTCTCAAACCACAGTAGAATAAAAATATACACTGGGTAACCCCTTCAGTTTCACTCCCACTGTGGGAGCTTTTCTATCCTCTCAATTAATTCTGCTTTTAAATAAATAAATAATAACACCAAAAAGGTTTCCCACAAACTCCCAAAGACATGGACACTAAAGAGCATGATGTGGAACAACTCCTAGATTAACATGGAAATCAAAGAAGAAATTAAAAGTTTCCTGGAAAAAAATGAAAATGAAGAAACATCTTACCAAAATGTCTAGAATACCATGAAAACAGTACTAAGAGGGGAATTGATATCTCTACAAACACATATAAGGAAAATGGTAAGATCACAAGTTAACAGTTTAACAAATCATCTAAGGGAGCTGGAAAAACTAGACTACCAAAATCCTAACTTCAGCAGAAGAATCCAGATCACCAAAATAAAAGCCCAGATATGGGACATAGGAGACAAGAATATCAAAATATATATATTAACAAAACAAAAAGCTGGTTCTTTGAAAGGATAAACAAGATTGACGGACCCTTAGCAAGACTGACCAAGAGAAAGAGAGAAACAACCCAAATAAACAGAATCAGAAATAAAAAGATGAAGTCACAACTGAACCTGAAGAAATACAAAAGGTTATCAGAGATTACTATATACATTTGTATGGAAACAAACTTGAAAACCTAAGTGAAATGGAGGACTTTCTGACAGCACAAAACCTCCCAAGATTGAAACAAGAAGAAATTGAGACCTTAAATAGAACAATAACAATGCAGGAAATTGACTTTGTTAAAAGAAGACTAACCAAAAAACAAACCCTGGACCAGATTGCTTTTCAGCAGAATTTTACAAAACATACAAGGAAGAGCTGATACCAATCCTATTGAAAGTATTCCAGGCAATTGAGAAAGATGGAACTCTCCCCAAATCATTTTATGAAGCTAACATCACATTGATACCCAAACCAGGTAAAGATCCAACAAAGAAAGAAAACTCTAGAACAATATTGTAGATGCAAAAGTTCTCAACAAGATTCTCGCAAACCAGAGCCAACAACACATCTCAAAAATCGTCCACCATGACCAAGTAGGCTTCATCCCCTGGATGCAGGGTTGGGACAATATCCACAAGACTATAAATGTAATTGAATACATCAACAGATGTGAAAACAAGAATCATATGATTATATCATTAGATGCAGAAAAAGCTTTTGATAAAATCCAGCATCCCTTCTTGATAAAAACCCTTGAACACCTAAGCATAGATGGAACATAACCAAAATAGTAAGAGCCATCTATGATAAACCTACAGCCAACATACTGCTGAACAGACAGAAATTGGAAGCATTTCCCCTGAAAATTGGAAAGAAACAAGGCTGTCCACTTTTACCTCTCCTGTTCAACACTGTATTGGAAGTCCTAGCTAGAATAATTAGATAAGAGAAAGAAATCAAGGTTATCCACATTGGAAAAAAGGAAGTTACATTATCCCTCTTACCAGATGACATGATCCTATACCTTGAAAATACAAGAGATAGCCGGGCTCGGTGGCTCAGCCTGTAATCCCACGCCTTTGGGAGGCTGAGATGAGTGGATTGCCTGAGCCCATGGGTTCGAGACCCACCTGGGCAGCGAGACCTCATCTCTACAATAAATCAAAAAATCAGCCGGGCGTGGTAGCGCATGCCTGTAATTCCAACTACTCGGAAGGCTGAGGCGGAAGGATTGCCGGATCCCAGTAGGCAAGGCTGTGGTGGCCGGGAGCAGCCACTTCACTCCAGTCTGGGCGCAACAGAGTGAGACTCCAACTCAAAAAAATAAAAGAAAAAGAAGATACAAGAGAATCTGTCAAAAACCTGCTTGCACTGATATAGAACTTTGGCAAGTCCTAGGATATAAAATAAACATGCAAAAGACAGTTGCATTCCTATATACCAACAAAAACAGACAGAAACCCAAATAAAAAGCACAATCCCATTCACAATAGCCACCAAAAAAATGAAATACCTTGGCATCTTCCTAACCAAAGAAGTGAAAGATCTTTACAATGAAAACTATAAAACACTGCTCAAAGAAATCCAAGAAGATGCAAATAGTTGGAAAAGTAATCTATGCTCATGGATTGGAAGAATTAACAGTTAAGATGTTCAACCTACCAAAGGCAATCTACAGATTTAATACAATACCTATTAAATCAACAACATCATTCTTCTCAGACCTGGAAATGACAATGCAGAAATTCATATGGAAACATAAAAGACCACAACTAGACAAAATAATCCTTAGCAAAAGAAACAAAGTGGGAGGTATCACACTTCCAGACTTCAAAATTTCTATAAAGCTACAATAATCAAAACAGCCTGGTATTGGTACAAGAACAGGCATATAGACCAATGAAACAGAATAGATTCCAGAAGCAAAACCTCAATTCTTCAACCAACTCATCTTTGACAAAGCCTCCATCAACAACCAATGGGGAGAGGAGAATCTCTTCAGTAAATGATACTGGGAAAACGGTCTGTCTATATGCAGAAGACTGAAACAAGATTCCTACTATCACCATACACAAAAATCAACTCTAAATGGATCAAAGACCTAAATGTAAACTATAAGAAACCTAGAAGAAAATGTAGAAAACACACCCTTACAGAAATTGGAACAGACAACCAAGTCCTGATCAACTCTTCAAAAGTGAATACCATAAGAGATAAAATAAACAAACGGGACTTCATCAAACTGAAAAGCTTCTGCAAAGAAACAGTCCACAGAATGGGAAAAAATATTTGCCAACTGTATATCTGACAAAGACCTAACATCTAGGATCTACAAGGAACTTAAACATGCCAAAAGAGGGGGAAACAACAACAACAACAACAAATAACCTATTAAAAATGGACAAAAGATATGGATAGACACTCCTCAGAAAAATACATGCAAGCAGTCAATAGATAAATTAAAAAATGCTCAGCCTGACTAATCTTCAAAGAAATGCAAATTAAAACCACACTGAAATACCACTCAGTGGATGGCCATCATCAATACCTCAAAAAGCAACAACTGCTGGAGAGGATGTGGGGAAAAGGGAACACTTTTACATTGTTGGTGGGAATGTAAACTAGCACAACCTCTGTGGAAAACAGTGTGGCAATTTCTAAAAAATCTGAAAATCAATCTTCCATACAAACAGCAATCTGAAGGATTTCATAACACTGTATAATAAGGATACCTGCACACGCATGCTTATCTCAGCATTATTCACAATGGCAAAAGCATGGAATCAACCGTGATACTCATCAAAAATGGACTGGATAAAGAAAATGTGATACATTTACACAATGGAATATTATGCAGCCATAAAAAGAAAATTATGAACATTGCAGCAACCTGGATGGAATTAGTGTCTATAATACTCAGTGATTTATCACACAAACAAAGATCTGAGTAACACATGTACTCACTCAAAAGTGGACCTTGAACATTTACCATAATACCATAAGAAAGGGATTGGCAGTAGTGGGATACTGCCGGGGTTGGAGATGGCAGATAACATCAATAAGGGTACCCACACTTCACCTGTATGATGACCATTATGTACCTAACCCTCATTTGTACCACACATTTTTAAAATAAAATAATTTTTAAAAATTGGATACACCATCTCTCAAATAGGTAATAATGAAAAAAATTTATACATGCATATGTTTCTTATCTTCTTTTTATAGTTTAGCAGAGTTTATTTGAGCAAAGAATGATTTGTGAATTGGACACCCTCTGAACCAAAGTAGACTCAGAGAGATTCCAGTGCATACATGGGATGGAAGATTTATGGACAAAAAAGGAAAGTATCCTATAGAAAACAAATGAGATACAGAAATAGTTAGATTGGTTATAGCTCAGCACTTACCTTATTTGAAGCTGCTTTGAATAGTTGGCACCCTTTGGCCAAAATTCGGTAATTAACACGAGTAGGCCACATTTGGTTTATACATTGTTAGGGTTTAGTTCACCATGTATAGAAAAACTGTTAAGCTGAACTTAAAATATACAAGGGGGTAGACTTAGGATAGACTTAAAATTTAATCATTTATTTCTTTTGGCCATCCTCTCAAGTTTGAGAGATTTTTCAAAACTTTAGGCAAGGATGTCACTCTTTCACCATCTTAAATGGACTTTCTTGGCCTCAAATTCCACTAGGAAATAGCAGAACGGTGACTTTTGTAAGGTAAGTACAAGAACTTTAGGTTATTTATTTCTTGGAAGAGTCAGAGTATAGAGAGCTTCCTTTTGCTGGAGAAAAACAAAACCTCATCTGTTTTAAGACCTATCTTAAAAGTTTTAGTTTGATTATATGAATTTAGCATGAGTGGTTTGGTCTGGTCTACTGGGGCCTAGTGCATGAGCTCAATCAAAAACAATGGTCTCCCATAATTTTGTTTAAAATTTTCTCTCTTTTAGTCAAGTTCTTACTTAAATGAGAGTGTGTTTTAGTGACACTCTGTTACCATCATTTTGGGTTTCTGGTCTCAGTACATTATTCATAGGTTACAGTGTCATGATGGTCACAGATTTCTTTGAGGTTATTTTGTTCCAGTTGAAAAGAGATCATATGACTTTTACAGATGGATGCATGCAAACATTTAAAGCATTTGAGAGAATATAGTGCACCAGTGAGGCTAATATTATGACTGTCAGGAGGATAATGCCAAGTTTGCTTCTTGGCCAGGGTCCCCATAAACTAAACCAACTAAAATCAAACAGATTAAAGAATGAGCTAGATAAATAGCCTACTCATTTCAACCAACTATCCTGTTTACTAACCCCCTACTATTGAATCTCTATGATACCTGATGTATTCCTCCATATGTAACAAGGAATACCAGCAATAGCACACATGCTTCTTTCTTTAGCCCATAAGTACTCTAGAACAATTCTATTATTTAGCATAATTTTCACAAGAGAATTTAAAGTATGTGGTATAATCATAGCTCTTGCAGTGGAATCTGATATAGAGCCGATTATGAAGGATAAATCTCTAATCATTGCCCTCTTTTGTACAAACCATATAAAAAGAGACCTAACAAATAATGATAAGGGTGAAGGACTCCATACAGAAGAGTGAAGGACTCCTGGCAAAGTTCTCCTTAACCAGTGATGAAGGTTAAGAGGAGTGGAACAATATTCTGTTTTGGACTGAGTATTAAGCAACAAAGTTACTATTAAACTCTCACCACAGTGACCTTTCATCTGCCATCTGTCAAGGCATAAATTTGTCCACATAAAAGGTTGACTGTGAAATTCTCTACAAATAAAAGTATACCCTATGAATGTACAAGAGACTTAATTTTTTAGTTCTATTGTTCATAGAGGCATAAGAGAGAAAAAATGAGAGATAAAAGTCTCATGATAGCAGAAGTCTTGATCTGGGATCTTAAGAAAAAGCTTTCCATACCTAGAATGCCATCTGCTTTTGAGGAGAAACTTCCCTGGTTAGCTTTACCTTAAGGTAGCCAAAGGGCATACAGTTCTAAGTGTATGGTGGTGCCCTTCTGAGTTGTGAGATTATGAACCTAAGGTTTAAGCTCCTAAAGTTTTGCTACAGTGTGTGTGATGAGGGCAGTCTTTCTCTTATGTTGTTCTCTGAAGACCTCACCTCCAGATTCTAGATTGTGAAGTGCTTGACAATTCTTAGTCAGGGGATCGTAAAAAAAAAAGTTTCTTTTATTTAGTGAAAATACACTTTGACATAATGCATTAAAGTCTTGCAGTATTTAGTCATATAGGTTTAGCAGCAGAAGAAACATGAGGTTCTATTTTTAACTAGGTGCCTAGGTCTTCCAGTGACTATTTCATAAGGGATCAACTTATGTTTATAAATGGAAGTGGTTCTGACTGTCATTAGTTCACAATATCTTTGACGAAAGCAATCCAGCAAATTCAGTTAGCTTTGTCTAATCCTGTTGTATCTATTAATATCTTATTTAATTGTTTTGTAACTTGTCCAGTGAAAAAAGTATCTCTATTATTGGAGATTTCCTCAGGAATGTCCCATGAGAAAAACACACTTTGTGATAACTTGTTAGTTACTGTTATGTTAACGACATCAGCCCTTTTATATGGGATAGTTTTTATATAACCAGAAAACATGCACTGAAAATGGCAATTAAATGAAATTCCTCTATAAATGTTTAGATGGGCCATCAGATAGCAGAAATGTGCCTGAAGTGTTGATTATCTTTCCAGGATTGTGGGTTTAACAGACAAATGTTGGTCAATAAACCATTTTAGCAATTAATATCAGTCTTCTCACACACATATATAATGTAATTTGAATTGTTTTCTCTCTTCCATGATGAGTGGTGGAATGCAAGCAGCTAAGATGGAGGATTTTTAACAAAATGAAGTTACCTATGTCAATCAACTTATTACAGATTATTATAGGTTTTACAGATATTTCAGTAGTTTCAGCTACCTGGAAGGCTAAGGCAGAAGGATCGCCTGATCCCAGCAGTTTGAGGCTGTGGTGGCCGTGAGCGTGCCACTGCACTCCAGCCTGGGTGACAAAGTGAGATTCCAACTCAAAAAAAAAAAAAAAATTTGATTAGAGGAAACCTGTCAAATATGAGTATGCCAAAGGTTTAAAACATTTGACCAAAATGACACCACAGCTCACTGTAAAATAATAGTCACTCATTTAGCCAAAATGATAACAAAAGTATTTTACAAAGCTAAAACCTTTACTTTTGAAGACAGAGGATAATCAGTTTTCCTAACAACCAAAAGACCTGACAAAAATATCATGAGACAGAATTTGTCTCTTCTTCTTTCCTCTTTCTCTTTATGTTTTGCCGTCTACTCAAAAGGTGAACAAAAATCTTTTACTGAATCTTATTAATATTATATGAAAATTTTGTTCAAAAGGAAGAAAGAATTATTTGTATTGGCATATTATCAATACTAAAGCTAATTTTAATAAAATTTTACAAATAAATCTCTCCAATCTTAGTTAGCTTTTAGCCACACCAGATTTCCATAAATCTTTGATATCTTACAATGTCTTTTTCTTCTTTTAACTTTATTTTTTTAACTTCAACTTGAAATAACTTTTAAGTAACTTCAAATGACAAATTTATTTGTAACATATGTTTTTATGCCGTTATAATTTCCTCATCAAAAGCATATCTTACTTTTGTTTATACATTCTTTATACAGAATTGTTTTTTATTAGTCTAGTCGTTTTAATAACATATTTAACTTTTACTAACACTAATTTCTAGTGAAAAACTCTAGGAAGTAATTTTGAACCATTTTGACAGTATTTGTAGATGAAAACCATCTTATAACTTTTTTAAAAGTTCCTTAAATTTTTATTTATTGACAGATCTAAATATATTTAGCTTTTCTATACCATACAAAAATAAGATGCCAAAGTATAGAAGCTTAAAATTATGCTTAACAATTAATGTTTTAATATTTTAAGTTTAAAATGACTCAAATTTTATTATTTGAGTCATTTTAAACTTAAAATATTAAATGATTATTTAATAGATAAATGATTATCTATTATTTAGTTTAACATAGCATGACCATGATGTTAAGATTTTAAATTACCGAAAAGAATTTTGAACTATGACAAAGGTATGCTCCTTAATGTCTTCTCCAGTCATCTGTGTCCCAAGTAGCCCTGTGGCATCATGAGGAACATGAAGGACAGGGTCTATCTAAGTCCTGAGTTTACAGGTTAGTTATAGAGCACAGGCCAGAAAACAAAACTTTGAAGAACATGTCTGGAGAATAAACACCTCTCCAAAACAGCACGAAGGCAAAGTTGAGTTAGGAAAAAGGAGACCATATAGAACCCGATTCTACCTTATAGCTGCTGGTCTACATACTGAGAACATGTCCTCAGGCCTCACAATGGCTACAAATCCAGACCCTAAAAAACAGAGGCTCAAAACCAAAGCCTTAGGCTTGCAGTCAAATCAAGCAAGTTTTGAATTATATATAGCTAACAATTTTGAAGTCATTGCTATTTTATCAATAATTTTAAAACTAGCTTTAGTTACCAAGCATCATATGCATACAATACATATAGAGATGTACAAGAGTTGACCCTCAAAACAGGAATTTATTTATTTAAAAATGTGTATTCATTCTTATAAGTTTAAACTTTAGTCACCTTCAAAGTACTCTGAGTTTAATGCAATACACCTATTGAGATGCTTTTTCTACTGCTCAAAGCACTTTTTGAACTCCATTTTGATTTTGTTTAGTTCTTCTGCCATTTTTTTGTTTGTTTGTTGCACCTCTTCCACATCAGCAGAACATTTCCCTTTGAGGACTTTTTTCATCCGGGACACAAACAAAACAAAAAGCCGCTTGGTGCAAGATTGGGTGAATAGGGAGGGTGGAGCATGGGGTCATGATGTTTTTGGTCAAAAACTGCTGAACATTCTGCAGTGTGGGGAAGGTGCACTCATAAATCACCCAATCATGAAATGGGCAAACATGTTGTAAGAATCTCTTTTAAAAAATTCATGGAAGATGAACACAGCCTCTCACAATAATGCTAGCTGGTATACCAATGGGCTCCAAGAAAACTTACCTAGCAAGGGAAGGTTCTACTACAAAGGGCCTGCCCTCCAAGCCATAAATTTGGCTTTTGTTAGGTCCTCCCTTGTAGACACACTGATAGCAGTGATATTACAGCTTCCATATAGGATTGTCATTTACTAGCTTTTAAATAGATTTGCTTTTCCCCATTCAGATTATCAACTTTCTAATTACCTATTTCATTGCCCTAAGCCGTTGTCAGGCCACCCTAAATTTGATTGCTAAAGGGGTAACTCTGAAATGAAATGAGATAGAAAATGTATATCTCTAAAGCACAGAGCCAAGACTTTAGGCTTAAATATTGTATCATTATTTGCTCAAACTGCAGAAAAAATGGCGTATGTAAAGGTCCCTTTAGACAAAATGACACCTTTATGTATGAGTGTCTAGTGACTCAGTCCCCCCTGTCAGAACACACTTACAAATGGAAATTTCTCTTACAGATGTAAATTTATTTTACAAAAAGACTTTTAGATAGCCAGTTAAATGTCAGAAAGGTATATTTTACTTTTTTAGGGTTTTTCTTTTCTTAGCTGCTGTTTTTTTTAACTAAAACTTACTGAGTTCAGGTTGGAGCCAATTTAAAAAATAGGGCAAAGAAAGTATTTTATATGCCTGGACTCGGCATGGATAGATCTGAAAAAGAAGCATGGAAATTTTACCTAAGGGCCTACCTTTTATAAACAGTGTGCCCAGGATAGCCTTCTTTTTTGCCTTGGGGGTAGGATAGTAACTAAACAAAAAATTTAGCAGATTTAATTTTTGCTATCAATTAGTCACCTAAGATTTGATTTGACTTTTATCAAGAATCTTTTTCAAAAGAGCACTGAAAAATATAGAAGTATTTTTGAACCTTCTGCATATTAACAGGCATTACTGATCTTAATTCAGGGGCCCTCATTTTCAAATATACTCTTTAAAGTATAATGCTGTTCATTTGGAATATTGTACTGTAATTTAAAATTACATTTCATAAGATTTGTACATATAAATGTACAAATCTTCTGGGTATGCCTAATAAATGTACATATAAATGCAGGCATACCCAGAAGGTGGAATACTCACTTCTTCAGAAATTAAGGATTCCACTTTTACCTTGCATCCTGGCTTTGGTTCTCAGATTCCTTTGACCAACTTAGCCAGTTATTTTTCCCTATATTAGTATTCAGAAAAAGAAGCAAAATGTGTGAACACAAAAATTCCTGAGAATTTCCAAACGCTGAATTTTGTACCCCCTGCAGTACTGCCATTTACTAACCAGTTTCTGTCTGTTCCATTCAGTTTCTGACTGACGCAGTCCTCTGCCTGGATACAAGCCAATTAATTATTGGACCCAATCTGATCCTGGATCCAGCCAGTTTCTGTCATGACGTGCAAACTCAGGTTGAATCAGAATTTTGCTCAAATTCAGATACCTAAAAACACACATTCATAACGTTTTGGCATCCAAGAAAGAGATTACCAACAATCCCCAGTTGCTGTGAGAGAGCAAAGGACACAATGAGACCAGCATGTCCTTCAATGTTCCTGGGGGTCACTAGATGCTGTACTTTGGATCCCACTTCTGACACCATCTGTTAAAAGAAAAACTTTAGAAAAATTAAATTGAATAGTTTAATTGAACAAAAAACAATTCATGAATCAGGCAGCCTCCCAAACCAGAGTAGGCTCAGGAAGACTCCTCCTATCAAGTATTTCATAGTACTTCTCAAAGATTTAAAGTGTTAATATTTTAAAATATGTAATGCATCCTAAAAGACCTAATCTAAAACATTTGATTTGAATTAATAAAAATATGTGAAATAATTTATTATGCCACAAAGAGATTTATTTGACCATGTTCCCATTTTCAAAAGTTTAATTTTTCTTTACGGTATGGGTTATAGTGGTAAGTTGTTAAGGTATTCAATTCCATAGTTTATTTTAATATCTCAGGTCTATTATTACATCCTTTACTGTTATTACAGATGTTCTTGGAAATCACTAAAAATGGGAAACTCCTTCAGGTCCCCTCCCACTGTGGGAGCTTTTCTGTCCTCTCAATAAATCCTGTTTTCTCAAAAACAAACAAACAAACAAAAGAAATCACTAAAAATAAATATTCCTTTTTTTGGTGGTGATTGTTTTTAGGGGGCAAAAAGCAACGATGGGGACAAAAATAATAAATTAAGTGGTCATATATTATCTAATTATGTTTCATTGGCATTCCATGGATGGAAATTATCTGTAAAAGAGTTCTAACTGGGACATTTTATTAAAAATACACAATAAAATACAACATTAACAAGAAATTTTACAGTAAGGAGAAATCTGTTAGGGCCAGTTGGAGTGATGCTTTAAAGCCAAACATTGCAGCTGTTCACTTCCAACTCTAAGGGAATACCTTGTAACTGACCAATACTCTTGCCAAAAACAATTGGGAAACGCACTAAAAATTAGAAAGAAAAACGTGAACTAAACAGTGAAAAAATTTTTTAAAAATTCTAAACTCTATTACTTATCTGACAAATGTGAAATAAACTTAGAATGAAATAACATCATATAGTATCAGAATGGCTAAAATTAAAATGAATGAAAATAGCAGTTGGTAAGTATATGGAGCAATTGGGACTCTCATGCAATTAAATTTGTATAGATCAGCCAAATATCATGAATCTGATGTTTTTACCTCATGCAATCATTTTGCAAACCTGCTTGGTAACACATACTTAACATTTGCATCAATCATATGACCCAGCAATTTTGCTCTTATGTATACATTCAACAGAAATTTGTGTATGCATATGCAATTATTGTCCCAAGCTGGAATCACTACTAGGTATGCAATGCAGCTATAAATTAATAAGTAGAAAAAATGATCAGTACATAATAACATGACTGGATCTCACAAACATAATACTGAGGACTAAAAAAGCCAGACTCAAAGAGATACATACTGTGCGGTTCCACTTACAAAAATTATTCAGAAGTAGAAAACTTAATTAATGGTGATAAAAGTGAGGGAATGATTTCAGAACTGATTGTGGGCAGGGGGTACTCTCAGTGATGCTACTGAGGTGGGCACTATACACTTCAGTGTATGAATATTTTAGTCGAAATATATTTTAACAAAAAAGTAAAAATGAATTTGGGAAATTTGGCTCACAGCTCAGTGTTTTGCCCAGCAGTATTACCATTGAAATAGTCCAGGAAACCTTTTAAATAAATTGTAGAATTGGATGCAACCATGGCTAAAAAGCTACTTGCTTAGTTTTTGTCTCCAGTTCTGACTTCTGAAACCATTACTTTGATGCCAGGTCAGGCAACCTTAAACTGCAGAGCAAAGAAGTGAGGAGGCTATTTTTGTATTTTCTTTCCAAATTTTTGTCTTGTTTTCTCTTTTGCTTCATGACTGCGTTTATTGTTGTTTATCTCTAGAACTTTAAAAGATATACAGTCAAATCCCTCTGATGGTTAATTTCAAAGCTTTAAATAATGGCTTTGAACATAAATTACTCTAAGTATAAACAGCAAGAATGTGATATTACTTGCTATTTTGTACTCACATGAGATAAATAATTCAGTTGCATTTTCTTCATCTTATCCCCTAGCACTTCTATATTACAAATGGCATTTATGCTAATAAAAGCAAATTTTTTTAATCCAGGTTGCAATGATTAAGTCATTTAATGCTTTCAAAATTAATTTCATTGTATAGCGTTATTATATTTTCCTTTAAACTGATTAAATTATGTCTTTGCTGATTACATTTTCCAAAAATACTATACTACTTTATAAATTTTAACCTTTTTGATTTGAATCATCTTTCAGTTTACTGTCATTTTTTCCATTGTTAAAAAAATGACTTAATTAAGTATGCATAGGTTAAGTTTTAAATTATATGATTGAAGATTTTTTCCACTGCTCTCTCATCCAGAAACATACATTTAAGACTGTACATGGATTATTAAGTCAAATGTTTCTATCTTGATCTTCTAATAAAAGTATTTTTTAGTGAAATCTAAGATGTCACATTTTTATATGAAGTCTGATTCCAAAAAAAATTTGAATATTTGTTGAATTTATTTTACATTACCAAATTTTTTAAACTATGGATGTTAATTGTATTTCTGAAGTTCAAATAAGCCCAAACTGATGAGGCCATCAATTATTGAGTACAGAGAAGGATGGATAAAAAACACTAATCAATGTAGGAATATAGTGTTCTATGAAAATAAGAAAAACATATTTAGTTACACGTATAGTTTTAATATAGTAATGATCTTTTAAATATAAAAAAGACCAAGACACATACATTTGATTTGTGTAATATTAAGGATGAAAACTCATAACATAAAATCTGAAAAACAAAGACTTTGAGCAATAACACATTTGCTACAAGTATAGCTCTATAAAATATAGAGCTATTTTATAGGACATAAATTAAAATGTTTCAATAATTGAGATGTATAGTTTAGCTAACTATGATGTGATGGAATACTTTTTGAACATTAAGTTGCTTTAAAATAATATTTATTCTCATGAACTGCATTCACCTAAACAAATAAATCTTGTTAATATGTACACAGGTATGGTGATATTTTGAGAAGCTATAAAAATCAGCACCTATATGTGATCTCTCACAATACATGGATACAAGTATACATTTTTACTCACAAATATTCGATGAAAATCATAAAATAATTTATTTTAAAACACTTATTGAGCTTCTTTGATGGTCCAGAATCTTTATGAAAATACAAAGATGAACATTCAAAATTCTATAACAATAAATATTGACAATATAGGTGTTATTGTTTTGTAATGGTGATAATATTGTTATAGCTGAACCATGAGAAAGAAGAATTGCCAGCACACTGGGTTTGAATTTTGAGTCCTTTAATAGCACACCATCAGGTGTAGGCTCACACCAAGAAAGTTCTTGACACTGAATGGGATTAGCAAGAAGTATATAAAGGCAAAATCTGCAAGTGGGCTTCAGGCAGGGGGTGAGGGGACAAGAAACTAAAAACAATAGAAACAATCTCTTGGATTTCAGTTAACAAGGCATACAATTACATGGAATTGTGGCTAGGGAGTTTTCAAATGGTCAGCAAGAATGGTCAACATGAACAGCTCAGGAGAACAAGGCTGTGGGTCTGTGGTCATGGGAACATTAAAACAATCACATGTACACACTAGGGGGGGTCATTTTTAGATCAGACAGGCAGCTAAGATGGAGGATTTTAACAAAATGGAGTTACTTATGTCAAGCAAGCTATTGCAATAATTTTACATATTGCATTAACTATTTAATTTTCTCCTTTTAGTTGTACACGAGTCAATTTGTTGACTCATCAGTCATGGGTATGGAATTATAACATGTTTTTTACATGCACAAATTTTACAGAATTTATTTGTTGTTTGATGAAATTGTTAAACCAATTTCATTTTGTCAACTGAATATACAAGGCTCTATAAGCAAACTGAAGACAAGGGGGATAAGTAGACCAGTCAAACTGGTGATGAAAGATATTAACCAGGGTTTCCAGTTAAACAAGGATTGGAACACAGATTTTTTTCTCTTGACTTGAGTGTGATGAATCCAGGCTGGTATCCTGTCAACTTTGAGTGCTGTTGGGGTGGTGATGATGACAATAAATAGTTCCTTCCATGCAAGAGTTAATCCTTTTTTCTGGAATTTTCAGATGGAAACCAGATCTACCAGGCTAGCCTGGGAAATGTCCAACATGTCTTCACAGTCATGAACTGGCATTTCCTGATTATCAACAGCAGCAGGGTGGCTGGATTGAGACACTGAGTAGGAGAGAAAGTTAGTCTAGGTTGGTCAAGTACGAGGCTTTGATATTGGATGATGCAAGTGTTTGACATCCAGTGACCAGAGCCTCCTCAGGGCAGAGTTTCAACAGTACAGGAAACAGATAAAGCCATGTTCTGACCAAAAGTCAATTTATCTGATTTCTTAACTAGTCTGGCTGTGGCAGCAATGGCCTGGAGACAAGAGGGCCAGCCAGGAGCCACTGGGTCAAATCTTTTTGACAAGCAAGCCACCGGTCTTCTTCAGGGTCCTAAGGTCTAAGTGAGGATCCCTTTTGCAATTCTTCATTGTTTGTGAATAAACAAGTGGAAAGGCTTGTTAACATCTGGTAGGGCTAGGGTTGGGGCTTAGGTGCTAGCTGTTTTTAACCGCTGGAATGTTTGTTTCTCAGTAGCAATCCATTTTAGGGGCTGATTTCCTGCAGTGGCTATGTTCAAGGGCTTGGCAATTTCAGCAAATCCTGGGATCCACAGCCGGCAATACCCTGCCACCCCCAGGAATTCCCGTACCTGTTTCTGTGTGGTTGGCATGGATATTTGAAGAATGGCTTCTTTTTGGGCCAAGGTCAGTGCTCATTTACCATTTTTTTATCTGGTATCCCAGGTAGGAAATTTCGGTTGAGCAGAGTTGTGCCTTTTTCGCTGACACATGGTAACCGCCTAAGCCTTGGAGGAGCTGTAACAGAGCCTTAGTACCTTTTAGACAAGTATCCAAGTCTGCAGTCACAAGCAAGATATTATTTACATACTGGAGTAAAGTACATTCAGTGTGTAAGGCACAGAGCCCTGACAAATCCTGTTGCCAAGTTTCCTTGAAAAGGGTTGTGGAGTTCTTGAAATGCTGTGGTAACCAGGTCCAAGTTAGCTGGCTGATGTCCTCCAAATCAGGATTTGTTTATTCAAAAGCAAAAATAGGTTGGCATGACCAGAAGGTCACCAGTAGAGGGCAGGACCAGAACTGACTTTGGGTCCTCTGTCTTTGGGCAATGAGGGTATTTTTTTTTACCCAGTGACCCAGCTCTTTATAATACACACTTTGATTCTTGGCTAGCTGGATGCATCCAGTTTCCTTTTTTCCCTTTTTAGTTTCTCTCTTTGTTTTATGTGCTGACTTCAAACCAGGTTGGGAGGCCTGGATGGCAGCAACTAAGACTTTTGTTTGCCATTTTGTTGCTCTGTCCATTTTCTTTCCTTCTGTTTCTGTTTCTCAGCATTTTGGTTATTAAAAAACCTTCTGAGCTACCTCTAGCAGCTGAGAAATGTTTATTCCTATGAAATCTTCAAGCCTCTGTAACTTTCTCCAGATGTCAGGAGCCGCCAGAGCCACAAAAGTCAAATTGATAGCCTGAGCATTCTCGGGTGCAGAGGGGTCAAACAGGGTATAGGTATGGAATGTCTCCTGAAGACGCTCAAGAAATGCCCCCGGTGACTCCTCAGGACCCTGAATGATCTCAGTAGTTTTGGAAAGACTGATAGGTTTTTGGGTTGCTTCCTCAAACCAGCTAACAGAGTCTGGTTATAAGTTTTTAATGTTCTAGACCCTGCCAAAGTGGTAGGGTCCAATTCAGGAAAGAAGAGGGAAAAACCTCCTCTAACATTTCCTGACTTTTTTCCTTTGTTCCAACTGCTGAGGCCAGGACAGACTTTTTAGCCTCGGTTCTAATGCATTCTGGCTTTCAGAAGTATACAGGGTTAAAAGGAGCTGCTGTCAATTATCCCAGGTTGGACGATGAGTGTGCATCATTGATTTTACCAGGGAGGTTAAAATCTAGGGTTTGGATTTTGGCAAAATTTTATTCTCTTGAGAAATAGATAAAACAAATTTTCCTTGAAAGGTTAGCCAGGGGCCTTTTTATATAGCACCCTGCTATTTTCAAGTTAGAAGCTCTGTCTCCATATAGTGTGGTTTATGAGAAGGGTCCTGAGTTTGAGAACATATTTTTAACCATGGAGAGGGATTTTGGACTAAATTTAACCATTGGCTGATATAGGGAAACTGATCCAGATCACCAGGAGTCCCTGTGATGACCTTCCAAACAGACTTAGTAACATGAACATTCAAAGAGCCTGTAGAGGGTTAACCAACATTAAATGCAGGCCTTCTGAAAGGCAGGCACTGTAATCCTCAGCAAATACAACACAGAAATTTTTTAATATACAGTCCAGAGGACTGACAGTTTATGAATTTTGTGAACCTATAACAAACAATGAACAAACAACAATCAAACAGTTAAAATACATAGTAACAACATCATGACAGACAGGTCATGTCCGGATCAAGTCAGAAGAGTTACGGATCCCTGGAACAACCTCAGGGTAGAAAACCAGAGGACTCTATTCAACCAACGTATTAGCCTAATGAATAGTGCCCAAAGGGCAACCTCATCAGGCAATGACTCCCTTAAACAAAATTGTGGCCATAAACAGAACAAAACAGATTCTCGCCAATAAACAGAACAAATTCTTACCTCCTAGGAGAATGCAGACAGACTCAGGAATTTTTGTGGTGGGAGGAAATCAGCAGTTGTTCCTTCTCCCTCCAAGTCAGATGAGAAGTTATGGGGCCCTGGAATGATTCGGGGGTGCCTCTCCTGTAACTGGTGGGGAGTGCTGGAGTGAGGCCACCTCCCAAGGTTGGTAACAATCTCACTGAGGCCTCCAAATGTTATAGCCAAACCGTGAGAAAGAAGAATCACCAGCACATTGGGTTCGAATTTTGAGTCCTTTAATAGCACATGATCAAGAATAGGCTCATGCCAAGAAAGCTCTCGACACTGAGTGGAATCAGCAAGAAGCTTATAAAGGCAAAATCCGCAAGTGGGTTACATAGCAGGGGGTGAGGGTACAAGGAACTAAAAACAAAAGGAACGATCTCTTGGATTTCAGTTAACAAGGCATACAATTACATGGAACTTGTGGCGAGGGAATTTTCAAACAGTCAGCAAGAATGGTCAGTGTGAACAGCTCAGGAGAACAAGACTATGAATCGGTGGTCATGGGAACATTACAACAATCACACATACACATTGGGGGGGTCATTTTTAGGTCAGGCAGACAGCTGAGATGGAGAATTTTAGCAAAATGGAGTTACTTATGTCAAAGACGCTATTGCAGTTATTTTACATACTTCATTAACTATTTCAATATATGTTATTTTTAAGATGAAAAATAGAAGTATAAAGACAGGATTAAAATTTCCTAATAAAATCCTGCAGTACTGATGTCAGGTCTGAAATTGAGACACCTAATTCTGGAGCATAAGGTCTTTACTACTACAATATTGACTCTTAAAATGCTCCAATGCTGTGGTCACAAAAAAGGGGACCTTTTAACTCATCTTATAGATTTGGGTACTTAGTAAGCATGATCTTGGAATTACCCAGAAACAATAGAGCATTAGGAAAAATAAAGATCTTCCCCATTTTTTTCAACATGGAAAAATTTTAAATTGTGGTTGTATACTAAAGGGAATGAGGCACATGATAGATATGGGCTATAGAATAAAACATAGAATAAAATATAACCCAAACTAAGACTATAACATGTATATTATATATTGATATAAATAATATGAATGAGTATAGTAGAATTAAAATAGAAAATTATTCTGATGATTTTTTAGTCTGGGATTTGTATAAGGGTTTCTCTTTTGGTTCTAGTTGTTACAGCTATACTTACACCATTTTCAATGTTCTTAGTCCCCATCTGCTTTTTAACATTTTACTATCTGGTGTGTCAATTGTTAATGGTATTCTTTCTCTCACCTATTGACTACACCAATCAATGAACTACACTGGGTTTCCATTATCCTCTCTCTTACATTTTCCATGTGAATTATTTCTACTTTTGCTACCCGTATAGCATTTTTACATCAGTTTTCTATCTTCGATCCCATTTCTATTTTCAGTTTTGATGTTTACTTACTAATATGGCTATTACCTCTCCTTTTGCAGAAATTTTTCCAATCATTGCTTGGTTCTGCTGAAGCTTAATTTAAACACTATTCTTCTAAAAGTGCTTGTGGTAAATAATTCTCTAAGTTATTATGTTTTAAACCTTCTCTTCCCTGTTCTGGTGGTATTGCAAAGTCCAAAGTTTTCATGGATTGCTTTCTTATTGTTTGTCTTGATAGTGGAGAGAAGGTTTGTGTATCCTCTTGCAGTTTGTTAACCTTCTGTTCTATAACCTTAAATTTTCTCCCTTTTACTTCTTTTCCACTTCACCACCTATTTGTCACAGGATGCCTCTCTCTTTTCTTTTTACTCTTTTTTTCCTACCTCAGAAACTAAGCATTTCGAATGACTGCCACTTCAAATGGCAAGTCCTAACTCCCTCTCCTGTAGAACACTCTTTCATCCACCAGGATACTTATTTTAGTATTTTAGAGGTTAGAAATCACTTGCTCTTTCTGATAGTGATTTTAGGTAAGCCTTAGGTCCATTACTAGCTCCTTTCTCTCGTCTTAATTTTCTCAGGATGGAGTGGGTGGGCAGGTGAGAAATTGCTTTCTAGAATTTGGTGGGATTTGGAGGTTTGAGGCTTTGTTTTTACTGTAAAATAGAGTTTGGGCATTTCCAGACTTCAAGTTAATGTTGAGTCTGATATTTTGCATAGTTTTAATTTTAACTTTTCCTTGTTCCCATTCTGAATTGATTTTTGAGGAGATATTTTTTGAAGGGTGTACATTAGGCATTCCTCTTATTATCAGCTACCAGGAGTTTTTCCTCTATATTCTTCAAATTTAAGTTAACTTTGTAGAAGTTTGGGTTAATTCTTTAACCTTCCACTAAGGAGCATGAGTTTGATAAGTGTATTACTCAGGTAACGAGTCTTGTGTTTGAGAACCCTCAAGTCTCTGATTTTGGCCAGAAGATCTAATGTTTTTTGTTCTAGAATCGCAACTTTTCTTTGGCAAGCCCCAATTCTGAGATTCTGGCTAGTATCAGAATCAGTGAATGATCTCATCATAGGTACCAGCTCTCTGAAGTCTTGAATAGGTTTTAAATTTTATCCTCCCTTCCCCAAGTTTTCTGAGTAAAATACTCCCTGTTCCAAACTGTTTTATTTTGATCAGAAGCAAATCAACCATTTATGTGTTTTTAAGTCACCATTTAAACACACCAGTTTCAACTATTAAAACAACAAACTATAAAACATCTAGAAATGAATCTAACAAAAGTTACGCAGGTCCTATAGATAAAATGTCATACAATTTTATTGAAGAACTTTCAGAATGAGTAAACAGAGCATTTATTTCCTGTTCTTGGGTAGAAAAAGCCAATACCATAACCATAAAGAGAGCAATCCTCAATGAATTCATAAATATATTAAGTAAAATTTTAATTGAAGCTACAAAAAGGATTTTTATGGAAGTTAACAAGTTAATATAAAACTTAGAATGGAAGAAGAACGAGAATAGCAGCAGTTGAAGGAGGATGAGAAAAATTAAAACTCATAGTTATCATAACAATTAAAACAGAATTCTACTGGTTGGTACCAGCATCAGCAAACTGACCGATGGAAGACAAGTAAGAGGGAAGAGGAGGCATAGACATAGATATGCCTCTTCGGTAGTTGGTAAATGGCATGAAGAGCAGTGAGACAGCAGAAACCTATCAATGAAGTAGACAAAATGAGTATTGCTGCTTCAGCTGATACACAAAAATCACCTGCAGGTGAGTTAACTTGCTTTATAACAAGATGACATGTAGAATATAAACATAAAGAATTAATTTTCTAAGAAGAAACCTAATAAAAGATGCCTGACCAGACACGGTGGCTCACACATATATTTCCAGCACTTTGGGAGGGTTAGATAGGAGGATTGCTTGAACCCAGGAGTTTGACACCAGTCTAGGCAACATAGCAAGGCTTTCAGAAACTTAGAAACTTAGTTGGGCATGATGGTGCACACCTGTAGTCCCTCAGTAGACTGAGGTGGAAGGATTGGTGAACCATGATTGTGCCATTGCACTATAGCTTGACAAAAAAACAAGACAAAACAAACAAAAGACCCTAAGACTTTTTAAAAGAAATTAATAAAATTTTATTGAAATTAATTTTAGAAAACTAAATAAAAAGTACAATACACAGTATTATTAGATGCAATCAATGCTGATAAAAATATAAGCATATTATTTCGCCCCAGATACTGATATATAAACTGTGTGCAATTTCAACCAAAATCCTTTTTTTTTCCAGAAACTTTTAAAAATTGATTATATAATTCACATGGATATACAAAGCACCAAATATCATCAAGATATTTTTGGCCCAGGCATGGTGGCTTATGCCTATAATCCCAGCAGGGAGGCCGAAGTGAGAGAATTACCTGAGACCATGGGTTCAAGAGCAGCCTGGACAACTTCGCAAGACCCCATCTATACAATAAGTCAAAAAAATTAGCAGAGCATGGTGGTGGGTACTGGTAATTCCAGCTACTTGGAAAGCTGAGGCAGAAGGATCACCTGAGCCCAGCAGGTCAAAGCTATGGTGGCTGTGAGCATGCCATTGCATTCCAACCTGGGTGACAGAGTGAGACTCCAACTCAAAAAGAAAAAAAAAAAAAGATATTTTTGAATGGGATTAGAAAATGCACACTGGGTCTTAACTATATTTGTAACACATAATTAATTTGTTGTCATGGTATGCACATATATATTTGTTATGTTTTTATTCTCACTTCTATTATAACAGACATGATATAATAAAAACAAAGTGCATGAAAATACAGATGAATGAAAAACTAAAAAATAGCATTTAGTTCATATTAAAATAAGTAGTAAATTTTTAACATAAAAAGAGCAATCAAATAATGAGTTATTGTGTTTCCTCCTCTTAAAGTTTAAGAAAGATTTGTATTTTTAAAAAATGTTTGATAGTAATTAAGACCATCAAGTCCCTGGCTTCTGTTTGTTAGGCAATTTTTAAAAATTACTAGTTCAATTTCCTTACTAGTTATAGTTCTATTCAAATTTTTCTTTCTTCAGATATAGTGTTCATAAATTTTGTGCTTCTAAGAATTTGATCATTTCACCTAGGCTATCCACTTTATTGGTATACAACTGTTCATAGCATGCTCTTATAACCTTTCTCATTTGTAAACACTCTGAGGTAAAGTTCCCACTTTTATTGCTGATTTCTGGTTTCAACAATTTGAGTCTTCTTCTTCTTTTTTTTTTTTTTTTTGCCTATCTAGCTAAAAGTTTGTCATTTTTGTTGATTTTTCCAAAGAACCAACTTTGGTTTCTCTGATTTTCTTTATTGTTTTTCTAATTTTTACTATTTTCTCTAATTTTACTATTTTCTTCCTTTTTCTAGCTTTGGTTTAGTTTGTTTTTCTTTTTTCTAACTTCTTAAGCCGCAAAGTTAGATTGTTGATTTGAAGTGTTTCTTGTTTCTGTTTTTATTTAACATAAGCATATATAGCTATAATTTCTTCCTTAGTACTGCTAACAGTGAATCCCATGAGTTTTGGCATACTTTGTTTCATTTCCACTCATTTCTAAGCATTTTTTACATTCTTATTTGCTTTATTCTTGATCCATCAGTTGTTTATGTTATTTAATTTTTACAAATATGTGAATTTCCCAGTTTTAACTTGTGTTGTTGATTTCTAACTTTATCCCAATGGTCTCAGAGAAGGTATTTTGTATGGTATTTCTTTTTATAATTTACTAAGACAATCTGTGGCTAAAATGTGATGACTTTGGGAAAATTCCCATATTTGTTTGAGAAGAATGTATATGCTGTTGTTTTAGGGTAGAGCGAATGTTGATGTAACAATTCTCAATAAAATACTTCAGCAGTGCAATGAAAGTTTTATGCATAATAAATGAGATTTATTTTTAGAAAACAAGGATGGTTCAAGTTACAAAATATATTCAATATCTCACATTAACATACAGAAGAAAAAATACCTGATCATCTCAATCAATGCAGAAAAATCATTTGATAAAATTCAACACCTATTCATTATAAAATTCAACACTCAACTTACTAGGAACAAAAAGAAACTGCATCAACATAATACAAGGCAAATATGATATGAAAATTACACAATAAGCATTATACTCAACAACTAAAAACTAAAAGCTTTGCTTCTAAGATCAGGAAAAAGGCAAGGATGCCTACTTTCAACATATCTATTCAACAGAGTACTGCCAGTTGTAGCTACAGCAATTAGGCAAGAAAAATAAATAAAATACCACATTGGAAAGTAAGAAATGAAATCATCTTTCTTTGCAGAAATCTTTCTCTCTCACACACACACACACACACACACACACACACACACACACACATACACAGAGAGAGAGAGAGAGAGAGAGAGAGAGAGAGACATACACACACTGTTAGAATTAATAGGTGTCTTCAACAAAGTAGCAGAATAAGAGGTAAACTCTCAAAAATCAGTTTCATTTCCATATAGCTACAAAGAACAATCTAAAAAAAGTCAAAAGAAAATTAATGTCATCAAAAAAGAATAAAATGCTTAGGAATGAACTTAACCAAGAAGGTGAAAGGCATACCATGAAAACTATAAAAAATACTGTTGAAACAAAAACAGCATAAATAAATGGAAATGCAACTTACGTTATGAGTTGTAAGACTCAATATTATTATTATCATTATGATTTTGATACTTAATTGCTGAACCCAAGTTCATTCTTCCGCTTTTGTATATTCTTAGGCATCCACTATGCAAAATTTAATAAACTGTTGGGGGCAGTGGAGAGTTAGATTTTAGATATTGCTTTTTTAAATTTAACTTTTTACTTATATGTTTATTTATTTTAAATATGTGGGGTACTATTCACGGTTAGGTATACAAATGTTCATTATGCGGTTACCCTTGTTGATGAGGTATGTCCCTCCCTTCCCTGACAGTTTCCCACTACTGCCAATCCTTTTCTTATAGTATTATGATATTTGTTCAAGCTCTGCTTATGAGTGAGAACATATGGTACTCTGGTCTTTGTTTATGTGATAGATCACTGAGTATGATTGACTCTAAATCCATCCATATGTTTGTCCTTCTTTATGGCTGCATAATATTTCATTGTGTATATGTACCACATTTTTTTATCCAGTCCAGCTTCAAGAAATGCAAATTAAAAAACACATTGAGATACTACCTAATCCCAGTAAGAATGGCCATCATTAATAAAACAAACAACAATAGGTGCTGGCGAGGATGTGGAGAAAAAAGAACGCTCCTACACTGCTGGTGGGAATGCAAACTAGTGCAATCTCTTTGAAAGACAGTGTGGCGGTTTCTGAAAGAACTAGATATTGACCTTCCATATGACCAAGCAATCCTCTGATGGAACTGAAGTCATTCTACCAAAAAGATAGAATGACTTTTGTTTGTTAGCTCTATTCACAATAGCAAAAACATAGAACTAACTCAATATTATTAATATGTCAATACTATTCAAAGCAATCTACATATGCAATGCAATTCCTACCAAAATCCCAATGATATTTTTTGTAGAAATAGAAAATCCCATCCTAATATTCATAAGAAATCTCAAGGGACCCCTTGACCCAAAATAATCTTGTAAAAAAGGACAAAGCAAAAGGAGAACTCATTTCTGATTTCAAAACTTATTACATGCTGCAGTATTTGTGTGGTACTGACATAAAGAGAGTCATACAGATCAGTGGAATAGAAAGGACAGCCTAGAAATAACCTCTCCCATATACTGTCAAAAGACTCTTTGCAAGTATCTGAGGCTATTCAATAGGGAAAGAATAGTCTTTTCAACAAATAATGGTGGGAAAATTGAATATCCATGTGCAAAGGAATGAAGTTGAACCTACTCCTGACAGCATTTATAAAAATTAATTCAAAATGAATCAAAAACATAATGTTAAACCTAAAACTATAAAATTCTTAGAAGATCATATGGGCAAAATCTTCACCACCTTTGATTTGGTGATAATTTCTTGGAAACAACACAAAAGGCACAGGCAACAACAACAAAAAATAGCCAAGCTGAATGTTCTGAACATTTTTGAATGTTGTACATCAAAAGACAGTATCAACAAAGGAAGAAGGCAACACACAGCATGAAAGAAAGATTTGCAAATTATATATCTGATAAGGTAAATAACCAGAATGTATATGTTATATATTTCTTTGTCACTGAATTTAAAAAGTTATATATAACATATATAAAATTCAGTAACAAAGAAAAATACAAAAACTCGATTTAAAGATGGGCAAAGGACTTAATAGACATTTATCCACAGAAGATAGATGCATGGTCAAGAATCTCATAAAAAGATGCTTAACCTCACCAATCACTAGGGAAATCTCACAACTACAGTGAGATCCTATCTCACACTCCTTAAAATGGTTATTTTTTTTTTTTAAAAAGTAACAAGTGGTGGTGAAGATGTGACAAAGTCAGAACCTTGTGCATCATTGGTGAGAATGTAAAATGGTACAGCCATTTTGAAAAACAGGATGGCAGTTTCTCAAAAAATTAAAATTATAATTACCATGTAATCCAGCAATCTACTCTGGTATATAGGTAGGTACCAAAAATAATTTAAAATAGAATCTCCAAGAGATATTTGTACACTCATATTCACAGCAGCATTCTTCATAATAGCAGAGATATGAAAGCAATTCAAGTGTCCGTCAGTGTATAAATGGATAAGCAAACTGGGATATATACATACAATGGGATATTATTCCGACTTTAAAAAATAACTTTCTGACATATGCTGCAACATGGATAAGCCTTGAGGATATTATGGTAAGAGAAATAAATGAGTCAAAAAAATTGGCTTTTTTCCCCATGGGAATAGTCACAAGAGTGTGTATATGATACTTATTTACTCATAAATCTATATACATATTTAAATATGTATATAGCATCTAGTGAATAGCACATAAGAAATCAATAATGTTGATTATTTTTAGACTATGAAGTAACTGAATGTAGGATAAGGTATAAGAAAAAATTATTTTTTAATATTTATTGGCTTTTGGAAGTTTGTAAAAATTAGATGAATTGTCCATTCACAATTTTATAAACAACTGATTCATTTTAGTTTCAATCAAATATTTGATTTATGAATAATTTAAAATTTTGCATTTTCTTTATAGTCTATTCTTATAAGTTTCTTTGGCTTCTCTGTGTTTAAAATTCTCCGCCTTTTCTTACCAAAATTATATTATTTTGAATTTTTCCTAATTTCTACATACTTTCATTGGTCTTTAAAAAAAACAATTTATGGGTTTTTTTAATCTGTTGTTTTTTATTTTAAATTTTTATTCCTATAATTTCCTAATTAGTCTTTCATAATTACTAGTTTCCTTATTTACAGATATTTGAACGGAATATTTCATTTATTTTCATCCTTTCAGTGTTATTTGGTTGTATTCTGTAATTATTTCTATGAATAATCTAATTAGCATATCAAAACCACTTGAGTAGTGTTTTTTTAATTTTCATACTTAGATAATTGTCTTTATTTATTTAAATGTTCCAAATAATGGAATGGTTTCATTCTTTACGTTCCCCTGATTCTAGAATGCAGGGAAACAAGCTGAAGAAAGTTGATAACTTAGATATGCTACATAGAAATATCTCATAAACAAATGTTTCTTCAACCGCACACTTGTAAAATAGTTACTGCTGCAACTCTGTAACCTGCCCCTATCTCTCCAACTGGGCTCCTTACTAAATTATTAACATTTTCTCCATCCCCAAAATCAAAGTCCTCTGGATATAATTTTACATCATGATGGGGGCGATTTCTTTTAAGCCATGGTCTATAAAAATAATCTTAATTTTCTGAGAATCAATTATGCATAAGCATAAATCTAATATGAATAATGATAAATGAGAACCACAAGATTATTGTCAAAATTCATGCAGAAAAAAATTCATGTAGGATTACACCATTTCATTAATTTAGAAGAGGAAAGGTTATTGAAAATATTAAAAGCCGGGCTCGGTGGCTCAGCCTGTAATCCCACGCCTTGGGAGGCTGAGGTGAGTGGATTGCCTGAACCCGCGGGTTCAAGACCCACCTGGGCAACTTGCAGAGACCTCATCTCTACAATAAATCAAAAAATGAGCCATGTGTGGCAGTGCGCATCTGTAGTTTCAGCTACTTGGAAGGCTGAGGCGGAAGGATTGCCAGAGCCCAGCAGGTCGAGGCTGCAGTGGCCGGGAGCAGCCACTGCACTCCAGTCTGGACAACAGAGTGAGACTCTAACTTAAAAAAATAATAATAATAATTAAAAATAATTTTAAAAAATATTTTTGTACTTTCAAGTTTGTTTAGTACATTCCATATTTGATACTTAATTTTTCCTCATGTTTAGTAAATGCACTTATTTATGTATTTCGTTTATTAATATGTAAATTGAAAAGGCAATATAAATTAAAATTAGAAGGTTTAATTGTCTCTGTTGAAAATAAGGGAAAAGACATTTCTCCTCTCCTTCTTTTTTGAACATTTACTTTACAAAACTTGTTAACTGGAAGTTCTCTATCAGTATCTTTGATTAAGACCCAAAACTGCCTTTCTCAAAGATCTAGGCACCGTCTCCTTGAAATGTAATCATCAGGGAAGAACATCTATATCCCTGTTTCTGTGGGGAGGTAGGGGACTAACCCCACATGCCAGGTAAAGTTAGGATGAACTATGTATGACAAAAATAGTGCTGTCAAGTCCTTTCGCTTAAAAACATGTTATTTTTTATTTTGAGAACAATATAAAACATTGGCTATATAAAATAGCGAAATTTCTGTTTTGTAATCTCTTAGAAGTTTGCCTGTGATGTTCACTACATTTTGGTTTATTGCTTATCTTAAAATAAAATTGTTGTCTTTCTCGACTGCCTTATTGAGAACTTTTGGGGTTGATAAAAGATTTTTGTTTTCAATTATATTTTCTTAACATACTTAAGGAATAAATAAGAGCATGTGAAAATCATATTTTTATGGTTTGACTTGTGTCTCCCAAAAAGATAAATTGTCATTCTAACTCTCTGGTCCTATACATGTGACCTAATTTGGAAAAAAAGATGATCGTAATCCCAAAAAACCATAATCCTAACTACTGTAATCCCAAATGTTGAAAGTCCTAAAAATATAATTCTGGAAAAAACAATTTAAACAATATTTAAAAGGCATCTATTTACATTTTAGGAGGACATTTATTTGAGAAACATATAAAAACATGACAGAATACTTGATAGGTAACTTTACACAACAATTATAACATACTTATGTTTGCTTGCATAAAAACTGAGTATACTGGTAGTCACAGAAATATAACAGTTATGAGCAGATAAACTGAATTAATAACTTAAAAGGTCAAAAAAGGAAATGTATAAATGTATATCACTATGTTTGGTAATTGTATGTACCCAGTTTTATAACTGCAGTCATCTGAAATACAGACGGACGTCCTATGTCTTTTGAGGCGATCTATCAAAAACCACAATGGGTCACAATTGCACCAGTTGCCCAAAGAGCCAAGATTTTAAGCAATTTTATATTTTACAATTGCAGATGTGCAAATAGGAGATCTCTTTATCCTATATCTTTATCCTTACTCATTGAGTAAGATCAGTGTTTTTACATACATGCACAATGCTTACCCACAAAGTCAAAGTTGCAGTAATGCATTTTAATGGAGTCACCTCACAAAAATGTCGAATTAGAACTTTAAAAAGTCTTGACAGAATTATACCTACAGCATTGGAAATGATGTGAAAATGTAAATGCTATTTACAATAGCAAATTGCAAAAAATAGTACTGACAATATAAAATAGTGAAGAAAACTAAGAAAAAGGAACCAAAAACATTGACGTTTGAAAAAGTATATTACAAAGATAGTTTAAGGGTAACTGCATAGATACTAAGAGCTGCAGATGGGTCACGATCTTTAAGTAAATTTTGAAATTTTGCATCACAATGAGTAGCTGCTTATTTTTAGGAGAAAGCTTTACTCAGATAATATATTCACTTTTCATTTCTACATGGTAGCACTGCTCTTTTTGAAATTCTTCTATGATTGGAAAAACATCAACATGAGCATTACCTATTAAATTTTTCCATCTTCTGTGCCATGTTTCTATGTTGTTATAGGCACCAGAAATCTTTTTCTCATGCATTCACCTATGGACCACAGATTTGGTGAAAGCAATACTGGTGATATAAAACCAACACTACTGCATACCATACACATGATTATTTTAAACTTTGCTGTTTTTTAAGGCAGACACAGCTTTAATTCATTAAAAGCTCCTAAAATGTCATCAGCTGGAAGAAATGCCAATGCAGGCAAATGACATAACTTTTGACTGAGTTCTTGTTATTGCCCTATTGCATGACCAATCTACTCATCTGATTTTTCTCCTTTATGAATTGACCTGCATGGGAAAAATAAAATGAAAAATAAACTTGTGAATAATGCCTTGAAATTCACTTTTAGAAACCTTGATGACACCCAATTTCAAATATGACATGGTTTGAGGTTCAATTGAAATCTACTTTCTTCTGTATACAGACAATAACAAGGTAATAATAGTTCACCTAATTTGATACAACTATCTTATGATTGTGATGTTCCAAGTGTTAGACATTAGGGATTTTTAGATTTAGGAATTTAGACTTGATGCATTTTGATTTTTCAGTTCAATATTCTGAATATTCATTATTGTGCCTTTCAGGATTTTTACCAAAATTCAGTAATGCATTTACAGTCAGTGAAGGTCTTCTTGAGAAGATGACACTATGTGAGGATTAGGGCCAGTACCAAGTAGATGTAGATGGAAATGTTAAGTACAGACACTTTGTAGTGAAAACAAATCTTATATAAGGAATGATAAAGAGATCAATAAAGAGGGAGAGGAAGTGAGCGAAAGGGAAAATAGAACGAAATGGGAGAAACCTGAAGGGTCCCATCACACAAGATGGGACAGGTCTTGTTGAACTTCGATTTTGCTCTTAGAGAAGTATGAATTTGAGCAGAGGAGAGACATAGTCTGGTTTACATTTCAAAGGATTATTCTGGCTGCTGAAATTGAGAATGGATTAGAAGGCAGCAAAAGTAGAAAAAGAGAAACATTTGCAGGTCATTGCAGTAAATCAGAAAAGAGATGATGAAGGCTTACAGCAAAATGTCAGAGAAGGGAGAATGAAGGGTGGTCACATTCTGGACATACCTTAAATTCAGTGGAATTGACTATTGATGAGATATGGGATGTGGAATAAAATGGGGCCTGAAAACCTAAAACATACAAAAATATGAAAAATACTACATTGCCCACTGCAGATTTTAAATTTGTTTGAGGGGATATCATAAATTTATATTTGGACACACTCAATTCAAGCCACTTTCTAGCCATGCCAAGAAAGATGCTGTGCATGCAGTTAGTCTGTAGTTCAGGAGAGATGACTGCTCTAGAGGTATCACTCTGGGAATCATTAACATATAGATAATGCTTAAAGGCAAGAAACTGAGCGAGTTTCCCAAGGAAGCGAGTATAGACAAGCAAAGGAAGTGAGGAGATACCAGTAAAAGTATTGAGTAGGGATGGTCAGTGAAGTAGTAAGGAAATCAGAGAGCTGGGTTTCCCAAAACCAAATCCAAAAAGCACGTCAGAAAAGAAGGACTACCCGGGCTCGGTGGCTCAGCCTGTAATCCCGCGCTTTGGGAGGCTGAGGTAAGTAGATTGCCTGAGCCTGCGGGTTCGAGACCCACCTGGGCAACTTGGCGAGACCTCATCTCTACAATAAATCAAAAAATTATCCGGGCGTGAAAGTGCACGCCAGTAATTCCAGCTACTTGGAAGGCTGAGGTGGAAGGATCGCCGGAGCCAGCAGGTCGAGGCTGCGGTGGCCAGGAGCAGCCACTGCATTCCAGTCTGGGCAACAGAGTGAGACTCCAACTCAAAAAACAAAAAAGAAAAAGAAGGACTGATCAACTGCCAAACTTTGCTAACAGGTTAAGTAAGCTGAGCTCTGGATATTAGAGCTTAAATTTATCAGTGCTGTCTTTGATGAGAAAAGTTTTGCGGGAGAAATACTTGAGGAAAAGTCCAACTTGGAGATAATCCAAGAAAGAAAGTAGACAGGGACTGGAGAGAGAAAATACTGTATAGATAATATTTTTAAGAAATTGTGCCACTAAGCAAAACAAAGAAAGGGGAGGGGGCGTGAAAACCAAAGATGTGTGAGGCAAGAAGATTTTTTTGTTTTAATGTTAGAAAAATTACAATGAGAAAAACTCTATGCATGAGACAGAGAAGAGAATTGCTAAGTGTTCTTAAACACATTTAAGGGCAAAGGACATAGTGTACAAGTGTAGCAAACAGCCCTATTAAGGAAGCAAGGACACTTCTTTACCTGGGGTAACACAGAAGAACATAGAGTCTACCGGCAGAGGTACATGTCAGAGAGAAGATGTAGCATAGTGCAGGTGGAATTATATCTCAGGGACTCCAGATTTCTCAGATAAATAATGTCATAAGCTGAATATGAGGAGAGGAAAGTCTGAGGAAAATAGAAGGTATAAGATGAAAGAGTGAACTGAGAAATCGGATTTTCAGAAAGCACAAAGAGCAAGAATTCTTCAGCATTGCTGTGAATTTGTTTGATTTTTCCAAAGTACACAGAGACTGAGACAGACCCCTACAAAAATTTTCTTCCAGGGAGAAGAGAGTATCAATTTCCATGCTAGTAGAACTGTTGTGTGTGTGTGCGTTATGAGTGAGTGTGTGTTATTTTACATACTGTAAATTATAATATTTTATTTAAACTGCATTTCTTATTCCTTATATCATGAGATCATCTTTCAGCTCATCAACTATATATCTACCTTATACCTTTTAAAAGCTAGATTCTTTTTAAAAGCTATCTTACCTCTTGCATACATCTTCACTATGTACAAGTGCAGCATTTACTTACTGGGTATTTTTTTTTCAGAATTACTATGTTACTAAATGCCTCAGTAAGCATCTGTGTAGTATATCCTTATATATATGCTATTACATAATTAGATAAAATTCAAGAGGTAAATTGCTACGTTAAGTAATTTCATATGTAAATGTAGATATGAGATTCACCACCAACAAAAATAACAAAACATAATAGGAAAATCTATACCAGTATACAATCTTCCAAGCCATAAGGTTTCAGATATGCTGTCACCAAACCAGCCTGAAAGATGTTGTCAGCAGCTTATTATTCTTCGTGCAGTACCTTTGAACTAAGGAATCAACCGTGTCATTAACTCAGCATTCTCTTCATCATATTAACTCTTTTTAAATATTATGTAACTTTTTGTGGTTTCTAAGGACCCACTCTAATCACCCCAAGAAATGAATACTTTTCTACATTACACATTATATGATAGTACTTTTATTATAATTTGGAAAAACTAGATGATGATGATGATGATAGATAGATAAATAGATAGATAGGTATGACCCCCGTACTTTTTTTTTTTTTTTGAGTTGGGGTCTCACTCTGTTGCCCAGACTGGAATGCAGTGGCCGCTCCCAGCCACCGCAGCCTCGCCTGCTGGGCTCCGGCGATCTTTCCGCCTCATGCATGGCCAAATATGTGTTTATGTGTGTGAATAGACCTGTATCTGCTTAAAGAGTCTAGAGAAAATTTATAATCAAGTAGTAATGACCACCTCAGAGTCCAGATCTTTCTTTCTAAATTCCAAAGAAAACCTTCAAGAAATGATTAATTTCAGGATGGGATTGCACAAATACAAGGTAATTCTAGAACATCTGATACCAAACAGAAAAGAAATACGCAAAGATTAATGAACATCCGTCCAAAAGATATGAGTCAGAATAAAGGGGTTGCCACAGGCCAGATCTGACACTGTTTGAGCATTAAAAAAGATAATAAAAGATTATAACTAAGCTATTAAAGAAAAATCCATAATCTCACATATTAATTAAATAATTAGTTGGTGAGGAGTTGTCACTTGAAGTAGATGAAATGGAAGATGATTTCTAACACTTGAAATTATGTAGAAAAATTAATTTAATTACGAAATCAGTATTTGGCAATCATCCTAATTAATGTAACAATAGTAAATAGGTGGTGAAAATTACAGATGGAATTTTAAGGAGTAATAGAATACTATGACCAGTTCAATGTATCATCCCACAATTTAGTAACTATTTATGAAGAAAAAATATTTATTAAGTTTTTAATGGACAAAGCCGACATGCAATACCTTAGCCAAGGTTGACATCACCAGGCTGGAACATCAACCTCAAACCTGAAAATCATGAACCCAAAGGAACATTTCTGTGTTTTCTCATCAAAAATGCTATAAAACTGAAAGATTTGCTACAAATAGCTGACCACTATTTAAAATGACAGAGGAACTCTTTCTTATTAAAGAGCACAAAGGAAATGGAAATCAAACACAAGGGATAATCAGAAATTTTGCTACTTTAAAGGACGCTATCAGAATGATTGGTGAAACTTGTGTAAGGTCTGCAGACTAGCTGATAGTAATATTTCCATATTTTCCTGATTTAACAAGTGTACAATTGTTATGTAAGAGAATACTTCAGTTTTAGAAACACTGATGTATGTAAGGGCAACATTCTGTAACAAATTATATAATGACCTTCCCAAACAAGAAAAGAATGTATTGATATAGACATTTGTGTGTGTGTGTGTGTGTGTGTGTGTGTGTGTGTGTGTGTGTGTGTGTCTGTGTGTGTGTGCATGTGAGTGTATGTGAGAGAGACTCAGAGAGAGAAATGAAAAGTTAATGCTACCATTTGGAGAATACTATCAAAGGGGATGCAGGAATTCTTTGTATGATTCTTGAAATTTTCTCTGAGCCTAAAATAATGTATCCAGATAAATATATAAAAGAAAATAATGCCAACTACTGTATAGAGCCTTTTGAAGATTTAAAATAACATAATATAATATTGAAATGCCTACAATTATTATTTTTAAAACTTAATTTAGCTTTTATTTTAAAAAACTGATGAGTAGCTAAATGTGCCCACACAACTGTTGCCAGAAATCTCCACATTGCTGATTTATCAGTATTTTCAAGCTCCAAAAAACAAGTGATCATTTATGTCCACTCCGAAAGACATTTGTGTATATCTTTCAGGAATGTCTACAACCATCAAACCCTACTTAGAAGTACTACCTGTTAATAGTCAGTGAATGTGGAAGATGGTAGAGAAACAGGCATGCTCTACATACTAGTATGAGCATATAAATTAATACAACCTATTTGGAGAGAAATATTACAATATATATCAAACTTAGGAATCTATCTTAGGAAAATAATTTGTTAACTTCACAAAAATGTATAAAAGAATAGTAATCATTATACCATCTATATGGTGAAACCAGTGAAACTCTTGAGTGCTACTTAATTCTCCATCATTGTAGGACTGATCGAGGAATAGAATACCTAAATACAGTCTATGCAAGGCTGTACAGAGTACAAGTTAAGAATCTGAGTACCTACATAGATAGCCTAAATTCAAATCTTAGCTTTGCTGCTAACTAGCTGGGTAATGCCTCTTTGAGTCTCAGGTCTTTCATCATAGAATGATTGTAACTGGCCCAAACTTTACCTGTACAAGGACCACTTGTATACCTAATCCTGAATTGCTCCCCAAATCTTTAAAATGAAATAAAAAGAAACCCTTCAAAAAGAAAAAAATTAAGTATGCATTTCATAAGGTTTGTGTGAGAGTACATAGAGTATTCAAGACCGTGCCTGGCATGAATTAGAAGTAACATTAAAAAAAATCAAGCCATTGTTTTGTTTTATTATTAATTTGCATCCGCAAAATGGAACACTCTGCAGCTATTATAGTCCATGGTGTCTACTTACATACAATCTATATTAACTTTCATATCTTATTTAGATATGATATTGTTAAAGTGAAAAGTTGGTTTTAAAAAGCATTATAGCATGATCTTGTGTGTGTATCTCCATAGAAATGATCTACCAAGTTACAGTCTAAATATCAATGGATAATACTCATTTTCTGTTTTGAATATGCATATAGTAATTTGATAATCCTGAAAAAAGAAGTGTCATTTGAATTTTTTAATGTCATCCCTTATATGTAACTCCTACCCTTTCATCTTAATTTCATTACCGACTTTTATGGCCCAGAGGAACAGGAGAGCCTATACACCCTGTCACTGCAAGGACTGTGAGTGAAGACACTACACTTGAAGAGAGGCTTTGTCTTGAATGCTTCTCTTGTTCTGATCAAGTGACCTGTTTTGTTTTACCAAGATATTGACTTTTAAATTAATCTTTTAAAATCTACATTAACTTATTTGAACTCTGCATGAGAAAATTGTAGTATATTGATAATGCCTGCACTTAAGAATCTTAAAAAATGAAACATGCACTGTACTTGTAGATATTAGGTAGCAAACAATTCTGACTCAAACAAAGAGAAAGGTATAATAACATTTTTTCTAAAAAAAGTAATGCAGTTTTTAATGCATGTTATGCTTTATGGAAAGACACGTTTTAAATAAGCAGAAAATGATACTTTTTATAAGATGCCATTAATGATATGGTGCACCATTATTTTATGTTCTCCAAAAGGAATTAAAGTAAAAATGATCTCTTGTCACATTTATCGTAATATGCATCTTTACTTCAGAAGTATTAAATATGAAATAAAGTAAAACCCACCAAGTTTTAGAAGAACGAATCACCATATTTCCATAGAGGCTGTATTTCTCAGCATTGTATTATGGAAGTTATTGCATCAAATCCTATGAGATGCATTAAAATGAAGTTTTCTTCTTGTGTTAATCATTGGATATCAACACAATTTGCATAAAACTCAATTCATAAATATAATGAAAAGGGTTAAAGCTCTAAGCAAAGACTATTCCAGTGAGCCCCATCCATAATTAATACACGAAGGGCTAATAAAAAATAGAAGCATAGGGTTTTTTTGTTGTTGTTGTTATGTTTTTCCTGTTTCAAAGCTAATAAAACAATAATCTCTGCTCAAATGTTTTTTCTAACCTATTCAACATGAACCAGTGCTTAATGGAAAGTCAAGAACCTTATTATGAAAACAGATCTAAATCAATAGTATACAGACAGTGGTTAATGATGCTAGGCCGCTTTTTCAAATGCATTTACTGACAGCATCGCATCCCTCTGGTAAGGAGTTATTGGGAACACGTCTTGAAAAGCACACTGTGACACAGAGAGTGCATGCAGATGCCTGATGCTTGAGACTAAATTTAATCACCTCCTGCTTGTGACCATTTGGCAGCTTTGGGAAAGTTCTCTCCTGAATCAACTCTCTGAAGCTGAGCTATTAAAGTGCTAATTAAAGGAAAGCACATGGAAGACATGAACACTAGGAGTCTGGGGTAATTGGCTACAAAAAAGACAAGGCTGAAACACGTCACTTTGCTTCTCCTGATTAGACTCTAATTCGAATACCAATATTTCACTGCACGCCAAGGTGCTCTGGGAGAGGTATCTGCCTCTCTCTCAGTTGGAAGGATGGCTCTTGTGTGAAAAGGGAAAATAGCAATCTTGTTTTATATTTAATCCTCTGACACTCTTGGGATCAACAGGGAAGTCCACACAACCTTGTCTGCGCATCTTGATATGACTTATTAAAGATGAGGAAAAGAGAAAATAAAAAAAATATGTTTAACGAAACAAATAAGTAATTATGTATGATAGAAGTTACTCAACAAGCCCACCATGAAGCAACAGTATTTACAGCTGAAGTGATTCTGTGCTGTCTGATATGCCTGCACAAAAAAACATAATGTGTCTATTTCTCATCTACTTCTATTTTTTTCATAAATGAGACACTTATAGAAGAATGTGTCCAGAGTGGGAGAGGAAAAAGAAATTAAAGGGAGAGTTGTGTTTACAAAAGTTCTGAAGCACCTACCATGTCCTAAACAGCTAACTGAGCACTCTGCATGTGCTATTATATTTAATCCAACCAATAACCCAGTGAAGCTGGTATTATTTCCTGCTTGACTGATGGACACTGAGATAAATTGGGTTATAAATCTACCTAGGATGTACTGTAAAATAGTCAGTGAATTACAATTTTTAAACATGAAGAAACATGGAACATGGAGGAAGTATCGTTGCTCAGGACACAGCCAGTTAATTCTGATCCCAGAATTTCAAGCCAAACTCTCTTGTATCAAGAGTATATGAATTACCATATACTAAACATGATGATAGGTGGTCATAAAGTCAGTAGACCTTTAGAATTATTTGATCATTAAAAACAGACTCCATCCCCCTCCTTTACCTTGGGGAGGTGAATCTTTCTCATTTACTTTTAAATAAGCTATATTTTCTAATCTTAAAAAAATCAGAATTTAATCTCAATGCAGGTATGTTGGGGGGTTGGGGGTGTTGGTTGATATTTTGTTTAATTGTTTTGCTTTGTTTTCGATTCAATGGGTGTTAGAATAAAATATATCCCAGTGGGGATTCAAAAATGTTAGGTCAGACCTTCCAGGGTGGGGTTGTACAATCTAGTGCCCCATGAAGGAATTGCACAGACGTTAGATTGGAAAATGCATCTTATTTAGAAAGTAAGAGAGAGAGAGAGAGAAGATTCACCTACCCAAGGTAGGGGAAGGGGCCAAAGCTTAGGAAAACATGACCTGGCCATAGCTCAAAGAAGCACAATCAGACCATAGTTTAACAAGGCAATAGTAGATGGAGAGAGAGAAAGAGAAAGACTGATTCACCTCCCCAAGGTAGGGAGGGTGCCAAAACCAAGAAACAGGGCAACCATAGCTTAAAGAGTCACCTGGACACACCAAACTTTAACAAAGCAATGGTGACTGGCCTCTTGGAGTTGAATCCTTTTAAACTTTCCCGTTAGTGGGGGAAGGTCGTTAACGTGATTGAGTGGTGATCTGCTCCACAACATCATGAAGGGGCAGGTAAACACAGATACTGATGTCAGGTGATGGACAGCAGGCATATAGATGGGTTAGTCACATGATTGCTGCCTTGGTGAGGGGGTCTATCTGTGTCATGAGGGTCGTGAAGGGCTCATTAGGTTAACTTGGGTCTTATCAGTGGAGACAAATACTGGAAATAGAAAAGCTAATTAATACAAAACAAGCTGGGGAAGAAGTTGTAAAACAATTATCTGTAGCTACCTCTGAGAAACCGGTTCAGTCCTTGGCTAATGATTAGAGAGTAAGTTAAGTGAACTGCTAGAAAAACATAAGATTTGGGCAATGTTAAAATGACTGTTCGTTGGATATATTGACTCCATGTTATATCCTTTCAATATGTACATTTGGAGGTTTCTTTTATAGGTATAGTGCATGATGGTAATGTTTGGGCTTCTGTGAAGTCTGTCACCCAAGTGGTGAAACTGGTACACAGTGAATAATGTTACAACCCTTGCCCCTTCTCTCCCTTCCCACTTTAGATGGCCCTAGTATCTTTTGCTCTCATCCTGTGTACATGAGTACCCAGTGTTTAGCTCCCACTTATAAGTGAGAACATGCGGTGTTTGCTTTTATGTTTTTGAGCTAATTTGCTTAGAATGATGGCCTCCAGATGCATCCACATTGCTGCAAAGAACATGATTTCATTTTTTATGGCTGCATAGTATTCTGTGGTGTATATGTACCACATTATCTTTATCCAGTTGACTGTTGGTAGGCACCTAGGTTAGTTCCATGTTTTTGCTATCATGGATAGTGTTGCAGTAAACATGCAAATACAGGGGTCTTTTTGGTAGAGTTATTTGTGCTCTTCTGGGTATATATTCAGTAGTGGAATTACTGAGTTGAATAATAAGTCTATTTTTAGTTCTTTGAGAAATCTCCAAGCTGGTTTCCACAGAGATCAAACTAGCCTTCCATTCCCACTAGCAATGAAGAGGTGGTCCCTTTTCACCATAACCTTGTCAAAATCTGTTTGGTTTGTTGGAGTTTTTTTTTACTTTTTAATAATAGCTTTTCTAACTGGTGTGACATAGTATATCATTGTGGTTTGGATTTGCATTTATCTGATGATTAGTGATGTTGAACAGTTTTTCATTCATTCATTGGCCACTTGTTTGTCTCCCTTTGAGAGGTGTTTGTTTATGTCCTTTGCCTATGTTTTAAAGGTTATTAGATTTTTTTCTTGTTAACTCATTTGAGTTATTTTTCAACTTTGGATATTATCCTTTATCAGATGTATAGTTTGCAAAATAATTTTCCCCCATTTTGTAAGTTGTCTGTTAACTCAGTTGATTATTATTTGTTCTTGTGCAGAAGCTCTTTGGTTTGACTAAGTCCCACTTGTCAATTTCAACTTTGACTGCTATTGCTTTTGAGGACTAAGTCATAAATTCATTGTCTGGGCCAATGTCCATATCAATACATTTTTAGTGAATTTGATACCATTAGATAATATAAATTTAATCCTTCATGATGTTTACTCATGTTCTTCATCATATTTATTTCAGTTATTTCAGAAACAGCCCCAAAGTCTGGGTGTTGAAACAGTAACATCATCTTCATATATGAATAACAGTACATGGCATATTTGCTTGACAAAATTAGTCCCATAATCTTTTAAAGAAAATCAAGTTCATATGCTATATTTTGAAGAAAAACTGAATGCAAGTAAATATTTAAAGCCGAAAAGTGACTGTGATTTTGGCTTATTTACCAGAATTCTTTTTTTTTTTCCTGAGTTGGAGTCTCACTCTGTCACCCAGGCTGGAGTGCAGTGGCCACTCCCGGCCACCGCAGCCTTGACCTGCTGGGCTTCGGCAATCCTTCCGCCTCAGCCTTCCAAGTAGCCGGAATTACATGCATGCGCTACCACGCCCAGCTGATTTCTTGATTTATTGTAGAGATGAGGCTTCGCTGCCCAGGCGGGTCTCGAACCCGCGGGCTCAGGCAATCCACTCACCTCAGCCTCCCAAAGGCGCGGGATTACAGGCTGAGCCACCAAGCCCGGCTTACCAGAATTCTTTTTAGAGAGTCCATTGTCTTTGAGATAATTTATTAATTTGAGCATGAAATGAGAGATATTTTTAAAATCCCAAATTTTAATCTGCTATCCAAGTTTCAGAAGCAAAAGGACACTATTCTGCAAACACATAAAAAAATCACTTAACACTCGAAAGGACAGTCCTAGAAGAAGAAGTGAGAAATCATTGAGCTTGGACTCTTTGAAAGGAAGAGGCCATGGGATCAGGGTTCCACAGAGAGGGCAGCTAAAAAAAAAAGAAAAAGAAAAAAGGTAGGACTTTTAACTTACTTGATGTGATTTTCTCTCCCTCTTCCACTCACCCATGTCTAGCTTCTCTTTGAAAAATTTTAAATAAAGTCTACATTTTTTTGCATCGGTGAATAATTTTTGAGAAATTGAAAGAGCTATTGAAAAAGCACATGTGAGTTAAGCAGCCAGAGGAAGAAGGTACAATAATAATGTAAATCTCAAGTATTTCACACAAATAAGAGGGGGTAGATGAGTGAGAACTTTTTGTCACATGAGAACACAGAACTGGTTGATGACACAGAGCCCCAGTACAGATGGTAAGAGTTCAGAATAAATAACTGGATTATATAGAGGCAGTAACATCTGAAAATATCTTTCAATACAGGAACTAAACTGGGACAAGCAATGAGCACAGTCTTACAGTTCTTCCACAACCATCTCAAATCACGTAATCTCAATAAGGTCTTTTTGTTTGTTAGCTCATTTGTTTTTAAAAGAATGTTTTGATCTGTTCTGTTTAACTCTCATTTCAAAATCAGAGATTCTTCTCCTAGTAAGGTTGATCTTTCTATATCCTGGATTTTACACAGTGCTACAAAATATTTGTGTGTTCATGTGTGTCTGTTTATCTTGAAAGTATAATCTGAAATATCAGAAATAATTGGGAAAAATATGTCATCATAAAAGTTTGCTACATCTCAGTAAATTTTAAAGTTGAAAAACTTGTAACAGTTGGACATTTAGAACTTTTGCAATGAAAGTAATGATAAAATGCTTAAATGGTGCTGCACTTTTATTCCAAATAATAACAAACAAGTGTCTTGTTTTCTAAATGCCAAAATCAGACATTTTGCACAGTGTTTACAAATCAGGTACGTCTTCAGTAAAATCACTCAATCCAAGACTGACACTCCCTTCTGATATCTTATTGAGCCCCTTATTTGCCTCCTTCATATCACTTATATATTGACCTAACTTGGTGCATATTGTGGGTAAATGGAGTTGGTTTGTAGGAAGGGGGAAGGGATCTCATACCAAGCAAAGAGGATAAAGTTTCCCTTGTAGTCTTCTCCCTGAAATATGGTGCCAGGGAAATAGAATCCAGTGTTAATGGGACAATGAGTGATGGGCAAACCTTAGGTGAGGAACATTTGGCATCCCTACTTCACCCTTCCCCCCATATATTATAAAATATTTGAAGGCGGGACACATGTTTTTCTCATTTTGCATTTTTAGCACTCAGTCCAGTGCCTGGTTGGTGGTAGGTTTTCATATGTGTGCTTCTTATGCTGATAAGTGAATTAATTAATCTATGAATGAATACATGAACATCCAACCAATTTCATTAAGACAGTAAGAATCCAGTATTTTGCATTTTTAAAAGCAGATTAACATACAGAGCAGAAAGATCTTTGCAGAAAGAGGAAATCATGGTCACGATGGTGAAGATGCAGCGTCATTGCCGAGGAGCCACTGGTTGAGGTTGTAGAAGCAACTGGAGTCAGTTTGGGCCTGGTAGTCTCCCACTGAAAGACGATGCCAAAGCAGCAGAATCACATAGTGAGTAATGGGGCAGAGAGAAGGTGGGATGTTAAACTGAAACATGAGAGGAGACTGGGTAAACCAGGCAATCCAGATGGTCCTAGACATAAATGTACAAAACAATGTGTCAGTGAAGGAGCACAGAACAAGTTGCATCTGACAAGAAGAGGGCGGCAACAGATGGGTTTTGATGCACTGAACAGGGGCTCTAAATTACCTCATTTAGAGTCTGCAAAGGATCAGTGACCCTGCTGCCCGGGTCTCAAGACTGACATCATCACGATTTGTTTCTTAAGTTTAGTATTTGCAGTGCCTATGTAGTATCAAATAAATTATTGAATAATGCTGAAAATGTATAATCTTTCATATTTATTTAAAATGTCGTGTTTTTCAAATGCTTTTATATGTTTTACTAAGAACACTGCCCTGAGTGAGAAAGCGAACCTGAGACAGGTAGGAGAATTGAATTCCAACACCTGATATCGCAGAGGAATAAATTGGCTAGAGCCATTACTTGGAATTTAAGTGCTTTTGTTTGTCTCCTAGCACTTTGTACCATATTTGAGTATTTCTTCAAGGTATTATATAGACATATGGGACCTATAGACAGATTTGAACATTGACACCCAGTTTTGGGAGTCAGAACATGGTACAGCGTAACCAAATGCTATTGCAAGCAAGCAATGCATTAAAATGGAACACAAATGTTTTGCCAACAAGCATAAAAGTGCATTGACTCTAAATAAACTTTAAGTATATTTGAAATCAATTTTATAGATTAAGACTCATTTCAGAAAAGACTGCAAAAAGGAAAATTGTCAAAATAGGTTAACTAAAAAGAGGGGCAAGTTTAATAAACAATTATTATCAACCATTTCAGCATTGACTTGAATTACTTCTGGATAATAGCAAAATCCTTGAAGTTAATCTTTCTCTTTTCTGTAGTTAAGTGTAAGTTGTGTTGTGCTGCCTAACAAGTTAACACAAATTTAGCATATTAAAACAACATTCACTTATTAGTCTAGTTTCTATGGGTTGAGAGGTTACCGGGGAAAAATAGTACATCCTCTCCTTGGAGTCTCACAAGGTTATAATCAGGTTGTTGACTGGGCTGCATTCTTATCTGGAAGTTCAACTGAAAAGGAATATCTGCTTCCATGATTACTCAGGTTTTTGGCAGAATTCATTTCCTTGCTGCTACAGGACTAAAGGTAATGAATTCTTAGGGACTGTGAACTGGAGGTTGTCCTCAGCATCTATGGGTGACCCACCACAGCTCCTAGACACATAAACACTTCACCAAACCAATACAAAAATTATTTGCTGCTTGATGACTTTCAACTCAGGGAAGACCCAAGTCTATCTTTTCAGGTTTCCACCTGATTAAGATAGGTCCACCCAGGATAATCTCCTTCTTTATTAACTTGGGATCTTAATTAATTACCTCTGTCAAAATCTCTTCACCTTTGCCAGGGAGTGACAGTCCTTCATTTTACTACTATAATGGCTAGAAACAAGTTCCAGGTCCCACTCACACTTACAGGGATGAGATTATAAAGGCATGGGTGCTAGCTTGAGAATTATGAGGTTCCACCATAGGGCACATCTGACACAGTAGGTATCAGGCATTGTTGACCAAGGAGAAAGAATCCATTATATAAAGGGAAACAGACATGAATTGCTCAATGTCTATTAAGGTACTTTGCAATACTTCCCTATTAGAAGTAAAGCAAGTGTCTTTAAACTTAGCTCCTATTGAGTTACTCTTCACCATTTTATTATTATTGCTTTTATATGTCTGTGCAGAATCTTAATCAGCTCAGTTACAATATTATCCCACTCTACCTGGGCCTGTTGAAGTTGCTCCAGCTTACTTACTTTAGACATCCTAAAAGTTGCAACTATGCAAATATGAAAGCCATTATATTATTTAAAGAGAAGTGAAAATACTATATTTGACATTAAGTAATTCAAATTTATGTGAATAATTATATGTATAAGGTCATAAGTTCATGTTTATTAGCTTAAGGGAATCAGCCTGTATTGAAGCAATAATTAGTTGTTTGTGCCAGAAAAGAAAAGCTCATAGAAGAGTTATTCCAAAGAAGACTTGATTATTTGTGTGTGCATGTGTGTCTGTTTATCTTGAAAGTATAATCTGAAATACCAGAAATAATTGGGAAAAATATGTCATCATAAATTTCCGCTACATCTCAGTAATTGTTAAAGCTGAAAAACTTATAACAGTGGAAAGTTTAGCACATTTGCAATGAAAGTAAAGATAAAATGTTTTAAATGGTTCTGCACTTTTATCCCAAATAATAAAATACAAGTGTCTTGATTTCTAAATGCCAAAATCAGATATTTTAAAAATCCTGATAAATATAGTAGGAAAAAATCTTTATAGTTATAAATATAGGATGTATATTGTAATTATAATAATAAAGCATTGTGTCTGATATTTTTTGAGATTTAGGCATACCCATTACATTTTATGCGTTAGTAAACATTCTAAAAAGAATTTATATTTTTCCCCTTTGTCTTCTTTTTCTCAATACTAGAAAATACTGATACAACTTATTTCAATTGAAGGGTAAATGGATGGGGATTTATGACAATTTTGGTATCTGCCAGGCTTAAGAGAGGAAGGGTATCCTTGTTTATTTTGAACAAATATTGTAGTTAGTCCCCTCTTTCCTCCATTAAAGAAAAATAACTACACTAAAAAAACAAACAAACAAAAGAAACTGGGAATATGCACGGTTATTGACCTGAGATAAAACACAGATTAATAACAATTCTTTAAACTTTGGAGACTGTTAAACCAGCTTTGATTTTAATTTTAATAGCACTTATTTAGTATTTTCAGTATTCTTAGACTTCACTCTCACTTTCTTCATCTCTGCTTGAATTTTTATTTTATTTTATTTTATTGTAAAGGTGTGGGATACAAGTCAAGAGAAGGTAAATATGTCATGTATGTGCGGGTGAGGTTTGGACCTCCAACTGGTTCTCACTTCCCCTGGTTTAGGATCAGGAGCTCTCTGTGTTGCTATATGCCACACACCCACTCCTTCCCTTGGCAGTATCTTTTGACTGCTGATTCCTCTCTTGTGTTATTGTGGTTAATATTTAGGTTCCACTTATGAGTGAGAACATGTGGTATTTGCTTCTTTGTTTCTGTGATCGATTGCTAAGAATGATTGTCTCCAATTCCATCCACATTGCTGAGAAGTACATGATTTTGTCCTTTATGGCTGTATAATATTCCATCATTTATATATGCCACATTTTCTTTATCCAGTCTACATTCAATGGGCAGTAGGATCGATTCCACATTTTTGCTATTGTGAATAGTGTAGCAATAAACATATGTGTGCAGGTTTCTTTTTTGTAGCATGATTTGTGTTTCTCTGGGTAAATTCCCAGGAGGGGGATTGCTAGATCACATGGAAGGTCAATTTCTAGTTCCTTTAGATATCACCTCATTATTTTCCAGGTTGGACTAGTTTGTACTCCTACCAACAGTGTAGAAGCATTCCCTTTTATTCTGCTAAAGGCAATCTACAGATTCATCACAATACCCATCAGATTACCAAGACCATTCTTCTCATAGCTGGAAAAGACACTACGGAAATTCATATGGAAACAAAAACAGCAAAAAAGAGCATGAATAGCCAAAACAATGCTTTGCTTAGATATTAAATATCAAGACCAGAGACTAGAGGCTATGACTCTGTTGTTCCTGTAAGGAAGCAGATCAAAGGGGATTGGAGGAAGGGCAAAAAATCTCAGAGCAACTGATGACAACGAGGATAAACAGAAAACTCCTGAGGATCTTCAGGGCAGCTACCCTAGACCCTGCTTGCTCTTACTGGTGCCTAGAACTCACCAGCACTCTAGATCTGCAGCAAGAACACACATGATGATTGAAAATTTTGTTGGTACTGTAAGTGTTAAAATATACCCTTTTTGGGGTGAGATTTCATTATAATCTTTCAGTTTAAAACCCAATATGACATAAATATATTATGTGTTCTCACACATAAGTATTAGTATCATAGGTCTAGTTATATTGAAAATGTTTCTGCTAATGATGTGACTGGAGCTGTAGTGAATTAATTCATGGATTCATAGATAAATATTATTTTTGCTACATTTAACATTCTCCATCAATTCCATTTCTATACTTTGTTTTCAGTGTTATAGAAACAGAAGCCGAGGAAGCTTTTCCATCTGTGTGTGTTAATGGTAAGGGAAAGAGCATTGTTTTCTTTTGGATGCTCAGTTCTCTAAAGCATAGTCTTACTGTTATAAGATATGCTCATAGCAATTTGTCATAACGATCAGCGTGAACCTTGACTAGTCTTCTTTGAAAGCAAGTTGGAAACCATCTTCTTAGAAACAGTTTTGTTATCAGGTTATTGAAGCCATTCACTGTTTAAACATACAATCCTTTTATTTATGTCTGTGCTTGGCATTACCTCTCAGGTTGGCGGTTGGTTTGAAGTGAATTCAGGATGCTTTTGAAGTCTGCCTTGTGAATAAAGCAAGAGAGAGAGGCTGAGGACAGGGAGGCGGGAGAGTAGAATGGGAATCTGGGGTGAAGCTGACCTTGGGTCTGTTCTCAGGCTGACCCATCTTAAGAAAGAAGGAAAATGGAAGTTCAGAATCTGAAAAGTTTGAAGACCCCTGTTGTAGGGAAGTCTACTTCTGAGCACTGTTCAACCAGGGTTCCAGTTGAGCAAACATTCCTTGTAGGTAACTACACACAAGCTGTTTCTAGCCAACAGATAAAGACTTAGTCATCCTAGATTGTGTAATCTATCACATGGCAGACATATATGTTATCTCATATATATGCTTCATATGTTATCCCATATTATGGACATATTCTGTGCCAAATAGATATAAGTAGCTTTATTTTATGAATGAAGTCACTAAGGCTCAGATAAATTGACTGTTTTATACTAAGAGTCTAGTAAAAGATAGAGATTAGACTTCAGGCCTACTATTTTTCTGCATTTTAATGTGATGTTGTTCATTAAATTAAAGATTAAAATTACAATGTACTCAAACATTCAAAAGAAGAATGTGAAAATTGTTCACAATATTTAAATCATACACAACTCTGAGTTTTTTTCCTGGTGGAAACAGCCATCTGCATTCTTATGAATAGTCCAGCAATTTCTGCTGACCCAAACGAAGAACTAAAGGTCATTCTTTTTCATAGAACTCAGTTCAAAAAATAAGTATTATGGAAATACATTTGTATATCAAAGTACTGTGCCATGAGTCAGATAAAGCCAGAAACAAAGGGAACGCTTTAAGTGTTTTCCCCTCATTATCACTGTATTGATACAGCCTAAATAATGAGTGGCTAACTAAAATGCACAAAGTGTTTAACCAGTGTACTGGTGGAAATGCAATACAAACCTGAATTTTTGATTGAGCAGTAGATAAAATTAGAAGATCATACAGGCCACATGTATAAGTCTTGAGAAAAATGAATGCCATAATATGAAATGTTGGAAAGTCAATGTCTGATTAATTAGAGAAAGGGGAACACTTGGAGAATGTTTACATTCTGATGACATTAGGAACACAGAAACCAAAGGAAAATTGCAGGTAAAAGAATTTGCATTTTTAAAATTAAAATTCATATGGGGGTCATATTTTATTGTGTTCCCTATAAATAAGCAAGAAGGTTTCTGGTATTTTCACAGGCTCTTAAACTATTTAATATGAAGGGTTTTTATATTCATTGAATGTAAAATATGAAGTTTGTAGAAATCACCCTTTAATGAAAGACTTCACAGAAACATTATATGGTTCATTTAAACTACAGAATAAATTTGTGGTAAATAATAGGATTTTCTCACTTTATGTGTAACAGGTTTATTAGGGCAACAACAAAAACAGACACATGGGGCCTTCTATTACGAAAAGTCCCAACTTTTCCAAAGTCTAGTTTTTGTTTCTTCAAGTTATTATTATTTTTTTTTTTTTGAGTTGGAGACTCACTCTGTCGCCCAGACTGGAGTGCAGTGGCCGCTCTCGGCCACCGCAGCCTCGACCTGCTGGGCTCCGGCGATCCTTCCGCCTCAGCCTTCCAAGTAGCCGGAATTACAGGCGCGCGCTACCATGTCCGGCTAATTTTTTGTTGTTGTTTATTGTAGAGATGAGGTCTCACCAAGTTGCCCAGGCGGGTCTCGAACCCGCGGGCTCAGGCAATCCACTTCAGCCTCCCAAGGCGCGGGATTACAGGCTGAGCCACCAAGCCCGGCTGTTTCTGCAAGTTATACAAATAAAATTTCTCTCTCTCTCTCTCTCTCTCTCTCTCTCTCTCTCTCTCTCTCTCTCTCTCTCTCTCACATACACACACACACTCTCTCTCTCTCTCTCATAGACACACACAGACACACACCCCCACACCCACACATATGACATTGGCCTTTGTAGAAGTGAAACCAAACAGCATGTGCTTCTATGATAAGAGTATAACTGACTTGTATAATGAAATATTTGTACTTAATACTGGAAAACATTTATTTATATTACTGTAGCTTATTAAGACAGACAGATATAGATATGGACAAATAAAGCTTTATCCTGTATTCCAACTCATCACAATGTATCTTATGCAAATTCGGTACATGTGTATTCAGAGTCATTGAAGAGAACAGGGAATGTTCTATGTAGCAGAAAGAGCACTGGTTTCGAAGTCCAGAAAGCTGAACTTGAATCCAGTTCCATTATGAAAACTATCAGACTTAGTTTTCTGTTGTTACTGTAACAAGCACCACAAATTTAGTGGGTTCAAGCAACATTAAATTATTACCTCATAGGTACAGTGGTAAGAAGTTTGAAATGTTCTTAGCAGGCTAAAATCAGGATTATATTCCTTCGGGAGTCTCTAGGGGAGAGTCTGTTACCTTGTTTTCCCCTCCATCTTCTATAAGCTCGCTGGGTTTTTGAGTCCATAGCCCCAATCCTCCATCTGCAAAGCCAGCTTGTCAAAGTGAGTCTTGCTGATTCTGCCATCTTCTGGTGCTCTCTCTTCTATTTCCACTTCCACTTACAAAGACATCTGTGATTATATTAGGTCCACTTGAAAAAATCCAGGATAATCTCTTCATTTGAAGGTCAGATTTATCATGGTTGTTACCCTGATTCCAACCTTAATGCAACTTTGCCATGGACCTTAACATATTTTCTGGTTCTAGGAATTAAAAATGAGCATCTTTGTGTGACCATTATTCTATCACTATATCTGATATAAAATTATATGAATCTCGGTATTGCCTCAATAAATTAATGGAAAAAACAACCTTTTTATAAAGTAAGAGGATTAGATATTATAATATAAAATTCATAGTGTCTGGAACAGAGTTGACACAAAAATAGGAAAACAAGTACTGATAGAATTTTGTAGAATTTCCGTAGGTACAGAACATAAGCTAAAATTGATCCATTAGTTATTATTCTTGGGTAAAACTGTTTATTCTCTTGAGAATAACCCTAACTGGACACATTGAATTTCCACATTTAACAAAGGAATATGATGCTTTGTCAAATCTCTTGCTAAAAATTGAAATATACAAGATCTAGTGCATTTCCTCATTAACTTATGAGCTCCTTTGGAAAACTATTATTCTTTGTGAAAATATGCTGACCTATAAAGTATTCATTAATAAATGCATAATAATCGTTCTGAAATGAAGCTAAACAACAGCTTTAAGATGTTTGGAAGCCAGTTTTCTTTTCTTTGGTTAAATTGGAACCATTTTCTATTTATAGCCTTCTTCAAAGATTAGCATGTTTTGGTTTAAGTTAGAATATTGGACTTAAAACAATCAGATGTGACAATATAATGGGAAAAAGGCAGACATCCACTTACTATAAGCTAATGAACAAATTACTGATGATTTTTGAGTGTGTTTTCTCTTTTGATTTAGTCCTTGAGGGCATAACATTACTTATAGCAGGTATATGGTCTTTGTCATGTATTTCTAGCACAAAAAAAAAACAAATTACACTTAAGAAGTTATAGTATATTATACCTATTACACATATAATAAAATAGGAACTTAATAGCTTACTGTATTAATCAAAATTAAATAGAAATTAAGAAGTTTTGCTCTAACTCTGTAATTTATTAACAAAATATTTTTTACAAATAATTATTTTATGCCTTTTATAAATATTTTAGTATGTGCTGAGCATAACTCTAAAATATTATTAGCACTTATAAGTTTTAAAATTATTTTCAAATAATCAAGATTTTATAAACTTTGTAATTACATATTTAAGTTATTTTTAAAATGATATTCTTAGTTATCTTTCATTTTTGACATACTTTTAAAAATAGTAATTTCTCTGAAAACTCCCCATGTAGTTCCACTGTGGTCTGTTATATACGCTTCTGTTTTTAGTGCATGAAAGTTTTACTTTCATCTTCACGTCCTATCATTTTTAAACAATGTTTCTCTTAAGTGCTTTGACCTTCAGGTCTATATTTATCTCATCCTATTTGAAGCTCTCCTCTGCCTCCTATGACAGAGCTTCCTCCTTCTCCTACTTCTCTGACATTCCCCTTTCTACATTTTTTTTTTCTTTCTGAGTTCTTATTATAGGTATTCTCTTTTATTTTATGTTTTCTCTCTTTATTTTAACCACAACCACTTCAGCTCTATCTCCAAATCCTGTCTCTATTTTTGAGTCACTCCTGAGCCCTGGTTGCTTGTTTCGAATCAACTGTTGATACGTTATGGGTGGGTGTTTCCCAACTGTTCCCCTTTGGCTCACAAAGATTGATCCATAAATTGCCTTAGCAGGACATTAATACTATGTTCAGTTGAGGCTACTAATACGCATTTGCAGACTTTGTTTGGACTATACTTTTTTGTTATATATTTTTCTTGGAATAAGTTCTACTCTGCACTTAACAGAAGTTTAACAACGTTTATGTGTAGTCTCTTGATAAAACCGTTAGGTCACTTGTATTGTTCTGTGGGTTTGAGTGTGTAGATATCACAGCACAGTAAGCATCCTTTTTATCTGAAGTCCCATGTTCTTCAGGAAACTGCCAGTCTTGTGAGCTCATCTGTTTATGCTTCAACACTTGAACTTCATAGTATTTGATATAAAATCATAGGCACTTTCCTCTGTCACTGCTTAAAACAAACTTGTTATAAAAAACTGAATTCTATTAGTTAATATTATATGTAAAACCAGGTCTGTACTTTCTTTTTTGTTGTCTACCTCAAGCTTCAAGAATACAACAAATGGTGTTTCGGTCTCACCCTTGGTATTGCCTACTATAAAGAAAAAAATATGGAAAAGTAGAGAATAGTTGGTGATCTTCCAGATTTATAGGTTAAAAAAAAGACTTTTGAGAAGCATGTTTTGGATAAATGGAACACTGTCTGATATGCTGTGTGCTTGATATAAATCGAGCACTGAAAGCATTTGGTGAATGAAGTTCCTACTATATAGACTTTAGTGAGGAGTCATCAAAAACCATGATGTGTCTTTTACTCCTGAAGACAACACTAGAATTTCTTTTACCTATGAGTGGCCAAGTAATCTTCCTCAACTACACTAGTCTTCTTATTTAGGAGGCTTGGTTTCAACTCACATAGAGGTTTCTGAACAAGAATTTAAAACACTTGTGTTGTATCATCTCAGAACAGTAACAGAGAAGTATTAAGAAATTAAGTAAAGACAATTCTCTTCTATTATAATATATACTATACTCACTAATGTATTCTTTATACATCTGGCATATAAATTCCACTCTGCTAAATTACATTTGGTCCAATAAAGACATTTTTTTCATTACTAATAGAAGTTGAATTTTATGCCAGATTCATTAACTGCAGAAATATATTGTTCTCTATCAATGATAAGTTTTGCTACGGTGAGTTTAAGACATCATTGAACTTTTACAAGCTCCTCATATTCTTGACATTTTTTCATGTATGCTTCTCGGAAGAGGGAAGGGAGGCATATAAAAGTGTGGTGTCAATGAAGTTAATGACATTAGAAAAAAATCTTAATATGAATATTATATGATTTGTTAATATATTAAGAGTTAGAAACTGGAAATATATGAGACTTATGTTAAACATGATCCAAACTTGATAAAATATAAAGGCTCATCACTTAGAATATTTTAATAATAAAGCACTTATGAAAGACTGAATGAAAATAAAAATAAAAATTATGGATGAATCCATCTATCCAAAATATATTTTACTTTTCACAGTAAACTCTTGAAAGGACTTTTCATTTACATGAATGTCAAAGTCATTATTGGTGGTAGATCAAACAAGTCCACTGCTTTGTCAACTTTGCTCAGTCAAATGGCTTTAAATAGTTATCATTTCTAATCAAAGTATGCTCACACAAATTTGGGATTTAAAAATTTGTTCAGTGCTATTCCAAGCTTAATCATTGGTCAACATGGTCACATGTTGTTTTTTCTTTTTGTGTTTTTCCCATGGTTGGTGAAAAACAAAAGGTAAACCATAGGTCTTAAATGTTAAATTGATGGATTATATGTTTTAAATATTAGAAAGTAAGAAAATAGTAAACAAAGCAGGACTTCTTAATACTTATTTCTAAGTTTTCATACATTTATGGACTGAATAGCAATTAATATATAAATAATTGCATATAGTTGTTACTTGAATTTGCACTTAAAGTACTTTCATATACTAAAACTATAAGGCTATCCAATAAAATGATACCAATTTATATTGAAAATAACAAAAAAATTATATTTGTAATCTTTTGGGTGTTTGGTTGCTTAAATGACTTTTAGGTTATAATTAAAAACATTTTTGTAGGGATCTATGATAGCTTCATCATTTAATTCATGACAGCAATTAGAAGAGAGAAGAAAAATCATTACTAATTAATTTTAAAGCTATTTTTATTGGTGCTTTTATTTACAATCCCTTTAACTCTGATTCAGAAATTGCTTTTTCTAAGAGAAAAATTTAACAGAGAAATAAACTTAACCAGATCTGTTTTTCTAAATAAGACTTATCTTTCAAGATTAAAAATAACTATTTTAGGGAAACAGAAATGTGATCCTGACTTACTACATGTCCAAATTCTCCTTGTAATAGTATTTGTGGAATCTTTAGAATTTAGTTCATTAGCACCATGACAAATTTCCCAGCTATATCTGAAAACAACAAATTGTAGGACTCAGAAAATATCACAAATATTTGTGACATGCCATTTGAAAATCATCAAAATATCACTTAATAATTTACAAATCTGTATTTGTTTAGATCAATACCAGTGAAGCAGCATCACTTGACACACGGCAATTGAAATAAAAATTGTAGATACATCAAAAATACATAACCCCTTAATAATCTAAGATTCTTATTTTTAGACAAGTGAAATATATATATAGACTCTGTGTGTGTGTATGTGTGTGTATGTATATGTGTGTGTGTGTATGTATGTAAAAAGGGTGCCAAAAAACATATATACATTTTAAGAAAGAACTGTATTAAAACTGTAATACTCAATAAGATGAATACAAGTCATGTTGACTTCTGCAGCTACAAGATGTACTCAAAGTGGTTACCATCAGTGTTCAGACACTTCTGATTACACCCAACACCTCTTAAAATCTCTTAAAATGTGTATACTTTTTTTGGCACCCCTGGAGTGTGTGTGTGTGTGTGTGTGTGTGTGTGTGTGCGTGTATGTATATATGTATATATACTATATTTCACTTGCCTTTTGTATATATATGGTTATATACATTCTATCTCTATATAATATATACACTGAGGGTGCCAAAAAATGTATACACATTTTAAGAGATGGTATCTATGTATTACTTTTCAAAGTTGAATTGAATTCTGGTAGCAATGTGGAGTATGACATTCATTCAAAAGACGGAATTAATCAAATGAATGCTAGCATCACTATGCTACAGGCAGAACAGTCAAAGAAAATGGTGGAAGCATGGCTGTCATTCAAGGAGCACAAGACTATTTTGAAGTGACATTTGAAATCTGAGAATGCTGTGAAAGTACAAAAACAATGGAGGAGTGAGTATGCAACCGAACTTCCAACACGCCTAACAATTACATGCCTTTGTGATAAGTTTGAGATGCATGGTACTGTGTGTGTGTCTGCACATGGGAAGATCTAAGAGGACTCATGTAGCAAGAAGTGCTGCTTCTTTTGCTATGGTGTTGGAACAGTTTGCACGCTCACCACAGGAGTCTCCCAAACAACGTGCACGTGAGACAGGAGTTAGCAGAACAAGTATATGATGCATTCTTAAAACAGTAAAATGGAAAGTTTTAATCCCAATATTATTACATGTACTGAATGAAGATGACCCTGATCAGAGTGCGGTACTGTGAGTGGTTCCAAAACATGGTATGGGAGGATGAGGAGTTAGTGAGGAAAATGGTTTGATCTGAGGAAGCACAGTTTAAATTGAACAGAATAATGTGGCTGAGTTTCTCTCATGTTCTCCTGACTTAGCACCCCTTGACTTCTACCTATGGGGACCTTAAAGGATGTGGTGTACCATGAAAAACTGGCTACACTGGCGGTAATTTGGGAAGAAATTGAAACAGCATGCGCAACAATTCAAGTGGACACTTTGGTCAACGTTGCTCAAGCAGTAGTTCTCCATAATCAAAAGAGTCTAGTCAATGATGGTAACCTCTCTGAGTACCTTTTGTAATTGCAGAAGTAAAACACTACTTATCTTTTGTTACCAGTATATATTGAGTATTACAATTGTAATGAGGTTTTTGTTTCCTTTCTTAAAATGTGTAGACATTTTTTGGCACTCTCTGTATAGACACATATTTCAAAATATATGTGACATAAAATCCCAAGAAATCTGTGTTTTTGAGTTGTAGAGTTTAAATCACAAGTGGTTTTTTGCTTTGGGTTATTAAATAGACACCAATTTCATTATAGTGAGCAATTTAAATGCCCTCTTCTAAGAATATACAAATAAATTTCTCTAGGAAGTTTATTTTCCAATCAACCTAAAATATAGGCATCTGAAATTCAGAAATGTTTGACTGAAAGGCAAATAGAATTTAAAATAAAATTTCATCTTAAACTATGCATAAATATATGTCATATACTCATATACACATTAATCTTAGAAGAGAATATTAAATTAAGTACAAATACAAACAGAGTAAGAAGTAATAAGCCCAGACTTATAACCAAAGTTGAAAAGAATATTATTTCTGAATATAATGCAGTACTTAGTTAACTAGACACGGTTGATTTTAGAAGCTCTATGACTGTATACATTTAAATATTTTTACCTACAGATAATGCATAGGGTTCATTACATTAGAGATTTTTTTTTTAGGTTTTATTTTGTCATTGTTAAAATTCTTTGCTTGTAAGCCACCAAATCTGCCAGATTTGCCAGATTTGGTTTTACCAAATTTTGAGTAATAGAAAGAATACGTTGTGCTTACTTGAAGAGGCTAAAAGAATTGAGGAGAAAGCTGAAAAGGCTCACACTAAAAAGGACAGGAATCAAATAACTACAATAATTGTGAAGTAGAAACAAAAACGTAGTTTATTCATAGTGTTAAACTGCTTTTGGTTCCAGTATCACCAGGTCAAAACTCACATTTCAGGAAGAAAAACTAACTGACTTAGTGAGATGAAGACAAGTTATCTGTGAAAATCCTTCATCTCTACTTCCTTCCATAGTGGGCTATATTTTGCAGCTTCCTCTTTTTTCTACTATGTGGTTGTGTTAATAGGCTCTTCTGGAGCATCAATGATGTGGGTCATTTCCCAGCTTCCTCTTGAAACCCATACGCCTGTTCCCTCCATTCTCTTTCTAGCTGTGGTACAAGTATGGCTGAAACTCATATTTTTTAAACAAAGAAAAGGCCCTATGATGGTGGGTAAACACAATAGAAATACCATAATTATCTTAATGAATTCACAAAGAAGAACTAATTTGGGTTATTTTCTTGATTATTTCACTACACATACATACAACACACACACACACACACACACACACACACACACACACACACACACACACATATTCAGACCTGAACACACACTCTGCAATCTTTAAGTAGGAAACTGCTTAATTCCCTGGATAAATCTATACTGTTACTTCTTATGTGTAATTCTAAACAGAGTGTATAAGTTCACAATTTTAAAACTTCTTACAAATAGTGTCTTAGTTAATAGATCTTTCTGCAATTTGCCTTTATTTCTTTTATTATTATGTTTTGAAATTTACTCCTATTGATGCATACAATCATGCAATTTCTGTTCATCTAGTACAAATTCATTTTCTTTCTAGTATGTTTATGGTTAGAATGTAAAACAAAATTTTATCATATTATCATATATCAAATTTATGATTGAAAAATTAAACTTGACCAAACTTTTCACTCAATGGGTGTCAAACAATAGTGACAAGATCAGCTATAAACAAGAGAAGAGTTTTCAATGGAAATTTTAAACAAGTAGAATTAAGATCCTGAAGCATTTCTTCAATAATTGTAACAGGAAATGAAACATGGCTTTGTCAGTATAATCCTGAAGACAAAGCACAATCAAAGCAATGACTACTAAGAGGCAGAAGTGGTCTACTCATATCAAAAGTGGACCAATCAAGAGCAAATGCCAAGGCAACAATTTTGGGGGGATGCTCAAGACAGTTTGCTTATTTACTTTCTGAAGGACCAAAGAGCAATAACTTTTGCAGAAAAATGCCCAGAATAGCTTCACCAAAGAGTCTTTCTACACCAAAACAATGCTTCCACTCATTCTTCTCATAAAACAAGGGGACAATTGTAAGAGTTTCAATGAGACATTATTAGGCATTCACCTACAGTCATAATCTGACTACTTCTGACTTCCTTTTAGTTTATAATTTTAAAAAATATTTATAGACCACCCACTTTTCTTCAGTAAATAATGTAAAAACACTGCATTGACATGGTTGAAGTCCCAGGATACCCTGTTCTTTAGGAATGGAATAAATGACTGGTATCATTGCTTACAACTAGTATTGAACTTGCTCGAGCTTATGTTGAGAAGCAAAGTTTCTATTTTACAATTTTGTCTTTTAATTCAATTTTTCCATGAGCTTTTTGAAGTGCTCTCACATACATGCATATATGTACATTTATGTATGTATGTATGTATGTATGTATATGACCACATATTAAAATGCCCATGAGCATTTTGGCATCTCATATGATTGTCCTGCACATCTGTGAGCATTTTTTTATGTGAAGTTGTTTGGAAATTGAGTATGCATGTCTTTTATCATTTTGTAGAAAATTTTTATTCATGATGTCTTTGAATCATAATTCTCATTTTATAACTCTATTAAATATATTTTTATTTGTATTCTAATATTTTAACCTCACATTTATATTTACCATGTCTTTTTCTATGATCCAGTTAATCAGCTTTCCTGGTGTGTGTACTTTCAATCTGTCTAATCCAGTCACTGCATTTGAAAGAATATATATATGCTATCAAATGATATACGTTTAATTTTTAAATATTTTTTAAATTTTTTTATTTCTCATTTAAATCTGCCTTATTTTTATCTGATACATTGTTTATGCTTTTAGTTCCATTTTTGTTGTAATAATAGTTGAAATATACCATAGAGCTTATAGGTAATAATTGAATGGCGAAATTTGAGGGGATTGCTTATTTCTGCTACTGTTGTTTTGCTTACTCCTGATCCTAGGGGCTTTTCTTCTCATGTGAATGAAATAAGATTGCAAATGCATATCAGTATGTATTTATCTACTAAATTTTGCGATTGTTTTGCCAGGTGTCCTAGGGCTGTTTTAAATTCAGGATCACTCACATTAATTTTTAGCTTAAAGTTTCCTGCAACACAAGGAAACTATATTTGAACATTAAATTGAAATCAGATCCATTTTTATCAATTCTTAGGTGCGGTTTTTATCTTATTCAACAGCCAAATGAGGTCACACTAGATTTTATATCGTTTCTCTTTGACAATGCCAGAATAATTTTCATTTCAATTTTTTTCAGTGAAGTTGTAGCTCTTCAATGGAATAGTTATTCTGTATAAGTTCAGAGTCATGTTTCTTATGCCCTCATATGACAATTAAAGAAAACTTCTTTAATGCTGAACGTGGCAACGCCCAAAGACACCTAAAGCCATGGAGATAGCTGACCACTCTGGCTTTCCATCTCAACTTCACTTTTGGTTTCAATTAATTTTTCTAACTTTTTTATTAGTTCAACTCTATAGTTAAATAATCTTTAATTTATTTATCGCCTTTACAAGTTTTATAGACTAGGTTTTCCATGATAACATTATTAGTTCTTTCCACTATAAAATATAGTTTAATATATATGAAGATAAAAGAAATACTTATCAAAACCCATTCAATTATTTTTAGTATCATATGCTAATTGTTTAATAAACTGTTTTTAAATAGACAAAAACATGTACTAGTCCTTTATAATAATTTTAGTTATGAGTTGCCATAATTAAAATACCCATATGTCAGTCTTTCAAAGGAAAATCAAATTTGTTACAAATGCTGAAAACACTTGCAAAATATTACTGGCATTCTTGGCAATTAAATGAATGCATAAAGAAAATAATCTTGATTTAATGTGGTGTGGGAGTACAGTAATATAATTCTATGCAAATAAGAAAACCATTCAAAGAGTTTCTGAAGAATATATGAAAAACAAATCATTACTCAAAGCTACAGGATATAGTTTAATTAAGATACAACCCCTAAATACTATAGCTCAAAGGCAAGAAAATAAATAATAGAATGATAAAGAGTGGAAATGCCCAATAGGCCAACTATTTCAAACAAGCCAAAAAACTCGTCTGTAATAACTCTATCACCAAGCCCTAAACAAACCTCAAGCAAGAATATAAATAGTTTTGATAATTATATTTCTTCACTGTCATAATTCCATGGTCCTATATCATAAGTGCAAGTATTATATGTTATTAACATATTATTTTTGAAAGAGAAAATGTTGTAAAGTAGACATAATCATTAAAAAAGTAAAAAAGTAACAATTCCACTGGCGTTCATGAGATTATCATACCACATAAATATTGATTATTTATATGTAAATAATAGTTTTCGCTATTATTTAATAGTATTTGTTTCTGTATTGATTTTTTAATCTGTAACTAATTACTTTTAGTAATTTATTTAGTAGGATTAATTTTCAAATAAAAGTGAACTTTTTTTTTTTAAGTTGGAGTTTCCTTCCGTTGTCCAGGCTGGAGTGCAGTGCCATGCTCACAGCCACCCCGGCGTCAACCTGCTGGGCTCCGGCGATCCTTCCACCTCAGCCTTTCAAGTAGCGAGAACAACAGGTGAGCCCTGACATGCCTGGCTGATTTTTTGATTTATTGTAGAGATGAGGTCTCGCCAAGTTGCCCAGGCTATCCCTAAACCTGTGGGCTCAGGCAATTTCCACACCTTGGCCTCCCAAATTGCAGGGATTACAGGCTTGAGCCACCGTGCCCAGCCAGCGTATATATTTTTAGTGACAAAAGTTAGATCTTCACTTATTTCCTTACTTTTATATCTAACAATTTATCTCAAATCCTGGTACTTTATATCCTATCAAATTCTGTCAAAATATATAATGGAAATTTAATTCTGCTTTACTAGTTATTTTGACCATAGTATTTTGCCACAGTTAAACACTGTTTTCCCTCTTGCACAATATGTCAGTAGTTCATAGTCACAATTTGCTACAACAGCAGCAACAAAATAAAACAAAACAAAACCATCATCATACAATCACGTGGCCAACTATTTATTGCTTATTAGTCTGGAGTCAGCTAAAGATTAATAGGCAACTCTGCTCTCATTGGTTGTAGTTGGCGACTGGTGCAACTTATCTCTGTTCCAGATGTTTCTTATGCTTCTGATGTGTTTTATAGCAATGGCACAATCAACAAAATGAGTCAACCCAACTATATAAGTACTTTAAAAGGATACTCTTAATTGAGGAAATAGATTTGAGACTCCAGAGAAACCAAGATAGCTAAAGACTTCAGAGCAAGACACCAAAGAGTTGTGCAGAGAGATAATGATATTGATCTACTGAAAATTCCCTCAGGTATTCAGCTAAGTACTGAATAGTACATATGAAAAGAAAATACCATATTCTTTACCACATGGTCAAGAAAATAAACCATATGGTCAAGAAATTGACAACTGAGAGGATTAGAAGGTACAATGAGCAGTGCTCAATACCTATTTTCACTATATACATATACATATATATTTCCACTATACTATATATAGTGGAAATAGCTATTATTATATATTTTATAACATAATATATAATATATAATGTTCTATAAATTCTTATATATAAATATATAATTATATAATGTATAATTAGATATAATTCTGATATATATATAATTGCTATGTTGAATCTAGGACTAAATATTCCTTAATCTTAAAGTGAGACTTTTTTTTTTTGATATTCTAGCCAAAAATGTCTCACCTCAAGATATTAAAATATGTCAGATGGGAGCTATGTTGAATCTAGGACTAAATATCTAGGAATATTTAGTCCTAGATTCAACATAGCTCCCATCTGACATATTTTAATCCTCAAAACTCCAATAATTCAAATTGTTTCCAGGAGCCCTGTCCAAGAACAAATCTCAATATATTTATATATTCAACACAAAGTATCCAGCATCCCATAGTATAAAGTTCACACTGTGTAGAATACAGTCAGATATACCAGACATGGAAAAAGAAAGAAAATATAATCCATAAGGAGTGGGAAACTCAATCAAAACAGATTTTTTAAAATGATATAGATGTTGAAATTAGGAACCAAGGATGTTAAGGTAGTACTTTATTTCAGATGACTAAAAAGTTGAGTAGAGACATGAAATATATTAAAAGAAACACAATGTACTTCAAGAGACAAAAGTATAATATGTGAGAGAAACCCGTTGGATGAGATTCACACCAAACTTGTAGACCTGTAAAAGAAGACATCATTGAACTTGAAGATATAGCAATATAAACTGTCCCAACAAAACACATAGAGAAAATAAAATTTTTTAAATGAATGCAGCATCACTGAGTAAAATAGTAAAATTGTGTTACCCCTATCTGAAATTGGTATATAACATTTTGATATATATTCTATTACTAGGTAGATATATAACTTTTAACTATACAGATTCTCCTCAACTTATGATGGGCTTACATCCCAGTAAACCCATAAGTTGAAAATTCATTTAATACAGCTAACCTACCAAACAGCTTAGCTTAACCTAGCTTACTTTAAACATACTCAAAAAACTTAATTAGCCTATAGTTGGGAGAAATCAACTAGCAGAAGCTTATTTCATTAAAATATATTGATTCTCTCAATTTCTGAACACTTACTGGAAGTTAAGAACAGAATGGTTGTACAGGTTCCATTGTCAAGTCTAAAACATTATAAGTCAAACCATCATAATTCTGTCTATCTTAACTGTCTGTGTCTTACAATGCATAAAAGATAATAAAATTGAAGCTTACATGCACATGTCACAGTATAAATATTTAATTATATGTACTAAATTCAGCATAGAATTTTCACAGGAGACAGAACAGGAAAAAATAAGGTAACTCTTAAAGTGTGTTTGTAATTTTTTGTTTCTGCTATTTAAGAAGTGACAACTTTAAAGTAAATGTCATTAAATGTTAATGTATTCTTAACCTAATGCTTGAGCATATTTTACCTAAAATACCTTTCTATATATTTAATATTTTTCAGAATTTGAAAACAAACATAGGTACACAACTTACAATAATAATCAAATTGTTTACAAGGTTTATTACTTATTATGTACTTTTTATTTAAAAATTGTACAAAACACTTTGCATGAATTGTCTTCCTTTTCACCACAGCATTTCTTTTAAATATGTACAGTTATATCATTCTAAACCTTAGACAATTCAAACATCTGGGGGAAAGCCAAGTGACTTCTTATTGCTGGAACTGAGATTAAAACAAGTCTGTTTAGCTCATTAACTCCAGGCTGTGAGCCTTCATACCATGTGACCTCAAGATCACGGTAGCTTATGTGTAATATTATCAACAAAGTAGTCATTAAAGAGTCAAAAATAAGTGCATGGTATTAGTGAAAAAAGCATTCTTCTTGGGGTAACCACTCAATTCATCCCTATGAAGGTACGATGAACCACAAACAAACAAATCATGTTTTCAATGAATCCAGAAGAGCATAAGGAAGAGCAAAATAAAGTACAAAACTGAAAGCCAGTGTAATCATACACATGTGCACATACACACTCTTAATACATATATATAAGACTTAAAAGTACATATATATAAGACTTAAATACATATATATAAGACTTAAAAGTCCAAGTATATATTGCACAGATAGAATTGGGAGGATGTTCCTTTTAAAATGTTAGTAGTGGAGATATCAAATTCAATGAATTACATGTGACCTCTATTTTTATAATTATATTTTTAAAATTTTCTAAAATAAGTTACTTTTACAGTCTGAAAAAATTTTGAAACATAATTCTGATTAAAATTATTGTATTTTAATTCAGGATAAATTTCTGTAAATATTTTTGATATCCTTTTAATTATGTAAGTAATCCACCACCAAATTATTCTGTTTTGTTGTCTAAAGTATGTTTTTCAACTATAACTATCTTTCTACGCTAACTTAATTCCTACATGATTTTAATCATATAAAATTCCTCTCATTCTTCAGATTCTATTTCACGTGTCTCCAATTCAACTACACTACACAACCCATATATTTTCTAAAACTAAAATTCAATTAGTTCTGCAAAACCCTTTTTGCAATACCTATGCTGTTTTTCCACTGCTTTTAGTATTATGTCTGATCGTATTCCGGTGTCATTTATTCGCTACACTGTTTTTCCAACATTCATTTCTTTCCAAAGTAATTCTTTTTTTTTTTTTTTTTTTGAGTTGGAGTCTCACTCTGTCACCCAGACTGGAGTGCAGTGGCTGCTCCCAGCCACCGCGGTCTCGACCTGCTGGGTTCCGGCGATCGTTCGGCCTCAGCCTTCCAAGTAACTGGAACTACAGGCGCACCCTTCCACGCCCGGCTCCAAAGTAATTCTTAAGCACCAACTCTGTTCCAGAAACACTCCTAAGTGCTGGGTATACATTGATGACCAGAACAAACAACCTCCCTGATCTTTGAGCTTACTTATATTCAAGCAGAATAAGATGAACAGATAAATAAATATAAAGACTCTGTGACATGTAAAAAGTGGTAATGAACATGGGAAAAATCACTGAAAGAAATAAAATGTCCCAAAAGAAAGGATATGTGTTGCAATTTTACATAAAGCGGTCAGAGAAGTTCTGATTGAGAGGGCGATGATGGAAAAAATATTTAAAGCAGTAAGAATCAATGCACATGGATACCTAGGGAAAGAGAGTCTGGCAAGGAAATAGTAAAGGCAAAGGCAAAGACCCAAGCTAAGAAAGTGCCTACAAACTTTCCAAAGTTGACTTTGGAAACAGCTGTATGTAAACTCTTTCAGAAGCACTGTGAAGCAGGGAAGGAGTGGTAGAATAAATACCTGACTTTTTTTTCTTCTATATTCCAGTCTCTGCTGTGCTTCCCATTGAGTAACCAGAGCATGGGCCAGAAGCCAGCTACTCCTGGTGACTCGTTCAGCACATGTCAGTCTCCCAGGTCAAAAAATAGGAAGGGAACAGTGAATGAACTTAGGGAAGCAAAGAATAACCAATAGGGCAATCAGTAGTTGAGAACTGATTTGGTTAAATTTAAGATTTCTTTTAGATGTGCAAGAGGAAATTTTGAGTAGGGTAGTCTGATCTGAGGGACCGAATTCAGAAAAGAGGCCTAGACTATAGATTTAAAATTGTGATATGAAATTATGACTTCTCCACACAGAAATAAATGAACTATAGTTTACCCCTGAGAGATGGTTATGTTTTCTCCACTTTTATTTTCTGGAACATACATTGCTATACATATAGTGATTACACGTGAAACAACACATATTTTATCTATCATTTAAAAATGCGATGCTTTATAGACATAACAGAAGAAGCTTGTGGAAGGTATTTTAAGATTTATTTTGTCAATAAAAGAGGAAACAAAGCCATCAACTGAGAATGATGATGGGGAGATGTACTGAAGGTTTGTTGAGAGAATAGAATGTATGTAAAGAGTCAGCTAAGAGAGGAAGAGAGATGAGATAGTGATATGTAACACGATTTCTAATATAAAATACCCAGCTGAAATGGTTGGTGATAAATTTAAAATGACACCCAGAAAGTATATAGAGCTTCACAGGTACTGGCAAAGGGGCAGGTAACAAGTTGGAATTTATTCAAATTGAAAAGAAAGACAGATAAGAAAGGGCACAGAAAAGAGAATAACTGTGATAACTGGCCACATTTTAACCACTGAAGGAGAGAGCTGGGGTTATCAAGTGAGGGAAGGTGAAAACAAAAACAAAAGCAAAACAAACAACAAACACAAGAGAATCAATGGATTCCAGACATCTGTGTTGACAGAGAAACGTCACAGTTGTGATACTAAAGGGGGTATGTCAAAATGTTAGAAGAACTTGTAGAAGGGAAGCTTGAAATCACAGATTTTTGTTGTTGGTTTTGTACAGGATCAGGGAAACAGTGCAAAATTCTTGGAAGAGAGACGTTTCAGCAATTGAGAGAGTAGGGAATTGTAAGGATCATTAATGTGGACATTGAAAACACCAACAGTTAACTCAGGAATATAACTGGAAAGAAAAACAGTGTGTCAAGAAGTAAATGTAAGGAACGAGGAGTGTAAGCTAGTAAATTAATGTATAATTGTACAGACGTATAATTGGTACTATTCTCTAATGACATAAGATTCATACTGAAGGCTTTTGGAGGAAGAAGAGAGAATTTCTCTAACACAAAACTCAATGATAAAAAGAAGTTTGCATGTACTGTAGAGGCAATGACTGGATACCACCATTTGAAAGGAATACAAAGAAAGCAAGGCCAGATTCTAATCACACCAAGAGGAAAACAGTAATGTTGAGAGAAGGTGAGTTTATAAGGAATCTTTTTTTCTGATAATGAACTTTAAGAGCCAGAGGTCAAAAAATAAATGTTTTCGAGTTGGAGAGGTATGAGAAACGGAAACACACAAAAAAGTTTCAGAATTATGAAAGGAAGGGAGAGATTTCCTGAAATGCCGAAGCTTCTTGTGTTAACTAACATAAAGAGGAATAAGTATCAAAGAGAAATTACTACTGGAGGATCTAGAAAGACTATTCTAGGGATGTTGTGAAGTTCAGGCATGAGAAGAGATAGGTGCTTACGGCCCTGTCCACTCTCACATAGGAGGCATAGTCTTGCTTTTATGAGCCAAGACTCCCTGTTGGTACTAACCTTTGAAAATTGTCATTTTAAATAAATGATCTGCACTAACACCAAACCATGTGCAATGTTGACCACTATATATTGAGAAAAAACATAGATTTTTAGTCAGACAGGTGAGCAGTCAAATTCAGGACTTTTCTTGCCCAGCAGAGTGATATTAACATCAACTATCTACTTATAATAAGAGTAATGGTACTGAGTAATTATTTCACAAGACTGACTTGAAACTTATGAGATAAAAAATACATAGAACATAGTACCAAATGTAAAACTCCTAAGACTAATACCTCCATAATAAATATAAAATCCCTTAGCTTCTTTATTAAACTCCTAAATTGAATTTCTATTGTTTCATGAAGAATTTAATTATTATGTAGAACCTTAACAAGATCTTTTTTATTTGGAAACCCTTAGAACAAATTTTCTTAAATTATTTGGCATTTAATAAATACCACTAAGTGTAGAAGTTTGTTTTTAATTTCTATATGGAATTTTCTGACTACTTTTGTTCTCATGTAAACAATGTATTTATTATTGGAAGTAAAATGCAATTTTTCTTTTTGTCTTCCAACATTGTGCTGTGTATTTTGTCTTATATAATTGTTTGATTAAATTATATAAAATTCTCTCATTTCTTTTTTAAGAAAGCCTGAAATCCTCCTGGCCTTTTAGTCTATATTTTAAATATTTTATGAGATAATACAAAGGACTGCACTATCGAATCAGACTCACAAAAAAGTCGGAGATTTCAACATCTATTGAGTTTGTTAATTTCAAAAGTGAAATTATTCTATGCAGTTATTATAATGGAGCAATCAGGAATGAGACCCCCAAAATCACTCTAAAAGAACTTTCTTGTATTAACATGAATTCTGGCCCCCAAAATTAACATGTGAGTTTTCCAAAGTACAATACCCAGTAATCACTTAGAGAAAAGGGACTTGTTCTAGTCACAAAACATCTCCATATTTTACTCTGGTAATGATATGTTACATGCCAATTTCCAGGGAGCTGGGTACCATAAATCTTTCCAACTTTGTTTACCATAAGGAATCCTGGACAGACCAGATACATCTATTACATTCTTTATATTATAGTATTATCATACACTTTTATATTCTGGTATCTTGTTGCTAGTAAGTATGTCTCATTAATTAGCTTCATAATGACATTGTATTCAGCAAGTTTACAAAATGGACTTATTATTATAACAGTTTGTGGATAACTTTAGATTTTCTATATACACAAATAATCTTTAACCAATGCCAGTTATATATCTTCATTTCCACAATCTAATATTTTTACAAACAAAGGACATTCAAATAGTTACTAGATACAAGAAAAAATGTTCAACATCACTAATCGTCAAGAAAATGCATATCAAAAACCACAGTGATATATCACTTCACTTCAGTTAGAAGGACTACAATAAAAAAGACACAAGAAAAAAATGTTGATGAGGATGTGGAGAAAAGGGAATACTTACCTACTGTTGGTGACATTGCATTTCCTTGCTTTTTTTAGTTTCAGTTAGCCACTATGGAAAACTGTCTGACAATTCTTCAAAAAAAAAATAAAAATAGAACAAAGATATGATCTAGCAATATCACTACTGGGTATATATCCAAAAGAAATAAAATCAGTAGGTCAGGAGATATCTTCAACTCCCCTTTTATTGCAGCACTATTTTACAATAGTCACGATATGGAATCAACACAAGTATTCAACAGCAGTTGAATAAATAAAATGTGTCATATATATACAATGGAATGCGATTTATCCATAAAACAAGTCGAAATTCTGTCATATGTGACAATATGGATGGACCTAGAGGACATCATGTAAAATAAGCCTGAAACATAAAGACAAATACCACAGATCTTACTCATGTGTGGAATATGTGTGCATGTGTGTGGGCATGCGCACATGTGTATGTTAGTTGCTATTATAGGAACAGAGAGTAAAGCAGTGCTTACCAGAGAATGGAGAAAGAAGAGAAGAGGAGAGTATGGGAAGAGGTATAAAAGTACAAATTTATAATTAGATAGGAGAAATAAGTTCTGGTGTTTTATTGCACAGAAAGGTGACAATGGTTAACAATAAGATGTGGTATACTACAAAATAGCTAGAAATGAGGTCCTTAAATGTCCTCATCACAAAAAAGAAATGATAAATGTATGAGATGATAGTCATGTTAAATACCCCGATGTGATCATAATACAATATATGCAATATATGTATCTAAACATTGAACTGTACTTCATAAATATGTATAATAACAATGTGTCAATTAAAAACTATTTTTTAGGAGAAGAAAGGAAATGTAAGCAGAGTATAATGATACAGAAGTTATGTATATATTAGAAAGGATCAACAAAAATAGGGCTTTTTTTGAAAAACTAATAATATTGATAACACTAGTGAAACAAGTCAAGTGAAAGGAGGAAAAATAACTATTCTCAGCAATGGAAAAAATTAGGATTAACAGAGATTCAAAACATAATCAGGAAAATATACAACTTTAAACCAAAACTTTTGAAAAATTAGACGAAATATTGGTTGTTTTAAAATATTGAACAAATCTTGTATCCTTGAAATAAAATTCATTTGGTTACAGTATTTTCTTTAAAAAAAAAGTGGGGTAAGGGGAGAATTCATTGTCTCTGCCTAACAGTTTTTGAGCTGGGACATCCATCGTCCCCTGAGCTTGGACTGGGACTCATACCATTGACCCTTCCAGTACATGAGTCTCAAAACTGAACTATATCCCCAGCAATCCTGGATCTCAAGATCACAGATGGCACTTTGTGGAACTTTTCATCTTACATAATCATGTGATGTGAGTCAATTCATAAACATACATACACAAACACACACACAGATGTTTCTCAATTTATGAAGGGGTTACATCCCAATAAACAAATTGTATGTCAAAAAAAACCCCACTGTTTTTTAATTTTAAAAAATTAAATTAAATAAATACTTTGCTCCTATTCTAGCCTATTGCAGTATAATGTTATACATAAACATCCTTGTCCTATATTTCATTGTTATATTGAAATGTTTAAATATTCCACCAATTATTATTAGTGTATGCAGAAGGGTGTTATTTAGTGAATTATTTCTTTCAAATAAATAATAGCATTGCTTTATGCAGCTAGGAAAACTTTCTTTTGAATAGATATTGAATATTATCATTCAATATCATCTATTCAGATGATCATATATTTTTCTTTATTCTGTTTGTGTGGTAGATTTAATTGATTACTTTTGGATGTTAAGCAAATTTGTTCCTGAAATGAACCCAATTTATTAATGATGTATCATATTTCCTTATTTTTTTTTTAATTTCAGTTAGCTAATACAATGCTGTGCTGGAGGAGCTCAACTCCTTCCAGGCAGGTTCCCATAGGATTCCATCAGGCCAAAGAACAAAAGAGCCAGGTTCATAGTAACTTTTTCTTTTTGAGTTGGAGTCTCACTCTGTCGCCCAGACTGGAGTGCAGTGGCCGCTCCCGGCCACCGCAGCCTCGACCTGCTGGGCTCCGGCGATCCTTCCGCCTCAGCCTTCCAAGTAGCTGGAATTACAGGCATGTGCTATCACGCCCGGCTGATTTTTTGTAGAGATGAGGTCTCACTACCCAGGCGGGTCTCGAACCCGCGGGCTCAGGCAATCCATTCACCTCAGCCTCCCAAAGGCGCGGGATTCCAGGCTGAGCCACCAAGCCCGGCTCATAGTAACTTTTTAATTGTTATCATGGTGACTGGCAATTACAAGGAGAATGGAGAAGGGTCTCTCTACATGGAGGTTTGTCACTGCCTACTTTAAAACAGACTTACACAACAGTGGCACACAACCAGATGATGTGCACATAGTTATACTTAACAGACTCCATTAGTTTGCTTAATCATAAGTCATAGTGGGTCAATGTCTAAGGGTATGCTATCTTGTTTCTTCTGATCAAGAAAGCCTGACTGACTCCATCTTCCTCACACTTTACCTCTTCAGGCTTTCTCGCCATACAATCTACGTGATTTGATTCTTCTGCAAAGGTCCCTGGGCTAGGAGGGAGGAGCATTGCATCCAAATGCCACAACAATATAAGCTGCAACAACATACAAGCAAAGTCCAGGCAATTCAAAAGGACAATGAGGGTAGTCCACTGTCCCAATGCTGAAGACTACTACCACTCTTTCAAAGAGTTCCCTGTTTTGCTCCATACAGGATTAGACGCAACCCAAGTAATCAGTCAAGTACAGTTGTTGAGAGAGGCGAACTTGAGTTTCCATGGCAAACCTCTGGCAGCACCCAAAGACAATTCAGTGCATACCCAGCATGCTGATTGGTTAGTCAAATAACGTAAATGTGGGTCAGTCCACCCTGGGAATCTGCAGCAACCCAACGAAGGGTGATGAGAGAGAGGCTATAGGTACCAACATTGGCAAATCCCTTCCCTCCACTAATATACAAGCTAAAGTCTTATCTGTGATAAGACAGTAGCAGGCAATGCCAGTTTCCCTGGTTCAGTATACCATGCCTTTTCAGCCTTTGCTGTAATAGCTTGTGGTTCTACGTGTAGTTGGAGTATTGGAGAGGCTTGTGCTGGCCATAATGATGACACGAATGTTCCCTTTAGAATACTAGTGCTTTTATCTCCAAGCAGACAATAGACCTTTATCATTGGGGGCCAAATAGCAGGAATCCGTAGTGTGATTACCAAATCTAGGGCCATTCCTGTAGTGCACATTGACTTCTGTCTGGCATACAACAGTCTCTGATGTAGCCAACTGGCTAAATCTCTCATGGGAGCAGTCTCTAACCATCTGATTTTAGCCAGTGCATAAGCTTCATCATTTCCAGGATATATCAAAGGTGCATGTCCAGTGACATGATAAATTTTAATATCCTTTAGATGGCCTAATTCCCACAACTCCTGCCACATCACTTGACCCCACAAGGGCCGATGTAGTATAGTCCACTTTTCCTCCCACCATGAAGCAATCCATACAGTTAGCTCTCTGTATACAGCCCAACTATCTGTACATATGATTATGTACAAGTCTTACAGCTTATAATTTTACCCATTGGCTACTATGGTGGGCTCCGGTCTCCCATTGATAGCCTCTGTTGATGGCTGGAAAGCTATTGCAGTCCACTCTGTTGAATTTTCTTAACTAGTGCCATCCATATACCATACTTCTGCTGGTATAGGTGGAGTCCTTTTCTTGGAGGGGCTAGGCATTGATTCTTTGAGAGATGTTGCTGCCACCGACTTGGCGGTAGCATAAGTCACAGGTCCCAAAATGTGCTTCAGTTCAACATTTAAAGCTCACTCAGTGAGCATGGTTTTGCAAGTATACCTCCTAATTAGCCAATGTGGGAGTCTGTGCAGTCCCACTGCAGGGTTTCTCAGTCCAATCCCTTACCCATCTTGCAATTGGGTATGAAGTTTAGACTGTAACAGAGCTTATTCCAGTGACAGACTCCATCGCCTGCAAGGCGAAATAAATGGCTGTCAGTTGCTTTTCTATTAAGATGTAACATGTCTCAGTCCCTTTTCAAAGTGAGACCAAAATCCAATTGGTTGCCATAATCTTTCGCCTGTCTGCCATAACTCCCAGCCATATCCCTCATTAGTGACATGAGCATTTAGCTTACCAGGTGGGGCAGAATCATACACCATTAAAGCTTGTACTCTGGAAACTGTCCATTTAGTCGCCACAAAAGCGTTTGTCTCCACATCCCCCCATTTCTACATGGCCTCCGTTTCTACCAAATGGTTTGAAGGTCTCAGAATTTGCATCAATTGTGGTATAAAAGCTCCCCTGTACCCTAACATTCCCCAAAATTCTTGCAAAGTTTTAACTGTACTAGGAGAAGGGAAGGCTTGTATTTTGTTAACAATAGCTTGAGGTATTACCCTTGTCTTACTCTACCAGACATCCCCCAATAATTTGACCAATAAACCAGGCCCTTGAATTTTTGAGACACTGACTTCTCAGCCTCATTTCTTTAAATGTTGTAACAAACACAGAGAAATTTGCTATAAATCTGGAAGAGTCAGAGGTCAAAATAATATCCTTGATACAATGAAACGACTTCACGGATTTGGGGAGCATCCAAATGACCAGATTCTTGGCAACAAGCCTAGAGATGACTATGGGAAGATCTGCATTCAGCCAAACTGTACAAGCTCCAGTCATTAACTATTTTAACAGGGAATAATTATCTTGATGCTGCCTAGCATTCTGTAAATGCTGCTGCAGCACCAGGGAGTTGGTATGGGAGGCTAGCTTTTCCACTTCCATTCTAGATAACAGTATCCTGTCCACCCCTACATCCCTACATCCCTACATCATGCTATCCATCCCTACATCTTCAATCTGCAGACTGAGATTAGTCTCTTCCAGGGAGGGTGGTCAGAAGCACCCACTCTGTGGCTCAAGCTCAGAGACCCACTCGCATTCCTCACATTCTCCATTTCCTGAATGTTTTTTCCCAGGCTATGCAAAGCCAGGTCTACAACAACGGGCATATTATTCACTTCAGGCCATTCCTGGGGGGATAACCCCATGGCACCAGCACCCACTAGCAATCCCCTGTTCTCAAATGTTTCTCCTAGGCTATTCAAAGCCTTTTCTTCCTGGAGAAGCACCCAGACAAATAACACAGTAGCCACCTACTACACATTCATGGCAGGTCATCCAGCAATTTCTCCATCCACAAGGGCAGCAGACTCCATACTGACCTGAAATGAATCTTGTCCACCACACAAGTGTGCTGGAGAAGCTCAATTCCTTCCAGCAGGTTCACATCAGATTCAGTCAGGCTAAAGAAGAAAGGAGCCAGGTTCATATCAACTTTTCATCGCAATTGCGATGACTGGCAATTACAAGGGGAATGGGGAAGGATCTCTACACGGAGGTTTGTCCTTGTCTGCTTTTAAACAGACCTTCATAATAGTGGTGCACAGTCAAATTACAAGCACACAGTTATATTTAACAAGTTATATTAGTTTGCTTAGTCATAATTTCTGGTGGGCCAAGGTCTAAAGGAGTGCTATCTTACTCCAGTCAGGCAAGAAAGCCTGACTGACTCCATTTTCCTCACAGATGTTTAGAAAGTTGTAACAATTTCATTTAATTAATTATTTGTTTGTTTATTTATTTATTTATCATAAAGATGTGGGGTACAATTCAAGGTTAGGTATACAAATGTTGATTATGCGGGTACCCTTGTTGAGAGGTATACCCCTCCCTCCCCTAGCAATTTTCCTCAACTGCCAATCCCATTCCCCATCTCCTGGGAGTTTCCCACTACTGCCAGTTGCTTTCTTATAGTATTATAATTGTTCAAGGTCCACTTATGAGTGAGAATATATGGTACTCTATTCTTTGTTTCTGAGATCGATCACTGAGTATGATCAACTCCTAATCCATCCAAGTTGCTCCAAAGTCCATATGTTTGTCCTTCTTTATGACTGCATAATATTCCATTGTGTATATGTACCACATTTTTTTCCAGTCCAAAAAAATTGTAATAATTTTCATGAGTGAGATCGACCTATAATTTTTCTCTCACATAATATCCCAAATAATTTTGGTATAAAATTTATACTACTATTTTTTTCTGTTTTTATGCTACTATTGTAAGCATACAAAAAGTTAAGATTTTTCTCTGTTTTTAGAACATTAAGAAATATTGACATTAATATTTTAATGCTTTAGTTACTGATTTTCTATTTAAATCTATTTTTCTATTGGCCAGTTTCTTTTATATTTGTTTTATTTCACTTTTTTTAAAATGTTACATATTTTCTACATTTAATACCAAACAATGGGTTTACTCATCTTTTTTTTTTTCAGAACTGAGCCAATAGTTTAATATTTGCTGTAAGTTTTTAACTTCTTAAAATAGAGTCTTAGCCTATTTATTCTTATTCTTTCTGCATTTCCAATATATACATATATGTGTCCAAATTTTCCACTGAATGTTGCTTTAACTAAATTTTACAATTTTTATCTGTAGTATTTTTGTAATTACTGAGTTAAAATATTTCTAATTTTTATAGAAATTTATTGTTGTCCAAAATGTTGTTTAGATGTGAATATCTTAATTGCCAAAGAGGGGTTTTGTAAAAAAAAATTTAGAGTAACATTCTTACATTTCAGCTCTTTACAACATTATAAGATTTTTTAAATGCCTCAAATATGTGCCCAACTTCCATAAATGTTGTATTTGTGTTTGAAAAATAATTATTATTCCATGTTTTTGTTCTAGCATATGTATATGTTCGTTAGCTCACACATATTTGATTCTGTGTAAATATTTTTAAATCCTTTGAATTGTTCTAAAAGTTAAGGGAAAGGTGTTTTAATATTCCATTTTGATTGTGTATTTTTTACTTAATTAGACGATGCTTGCTTTATAGATTTCAAGGCTATATTCTTAGGCACATATGTATTGGAAATGCAATATCTTTCTGACAAATTGGTCCTTTTATCTTTATAGAGGTTTGCTCTCTACCTTTTTACCAAAAACCTACTAGGTCTTTTGTTAAGATAATTCATATAGATTTCATTTGGTTATGATTTGCATCACATATTTCATCCATCTTTTTAACTACCTTTTTATATTTAGAGATATATCTTTTATTAATATAAAGTGAATATAGATTAAATATAGCCTGTTGAAACCTTGTCTTTTAAATGGAGAATATTTGGGATAAAACTCACAATATTCTTGACTGTCAAAGCCTAAACCTATTTCTCTGTTTTTTTGTTTTTTTGGTTTTTTTTGGTTCACTTAGTTTCCATCACATTCTTGGTAACTTTTGGGTGCATATTGTACATTGAACATTTCAAAAAAGTACAAATTAAAAGATGATAATAAGTTCAGGGAGAATTTGTTTGGTTCTCATAGGTGACTAAGTTTTCTTGAGGCTTCTTCCTTAAGTGCACCCTCTGCCCAGAAGTCCCAAATGTGAACTTTTCTGAACACAACTACATTGGCTCTCCAATCTCCCTGCCTTTGTTAAACCACTCCCTCCGCCTACATTCACCTCCTGATTTGACATCTTTCTCTTCAAGTACACTCAATAAATGTGGGGAGGAAAAATACCTAGTTTTTGTGTTTTTTTAAAACAAAAGTAACACTAATGAAATATTTTCATGATTCTCCTGGATAGAAGTTTTAAATTCAGTCAGCTTTAACCACACTGCGCCTTTCTCTAAATTCAAGAAGGGTTTGCACCAACCCCATACTTGGTCTCTGAGACATGATCTATTTCACTGGGGATCAGAAATTTGCTACTCCCTACTTGATTGGCCATGCCTTACTATGAGTACAAGCATGGTGTGCCATCCTGGATTGCAATAAGATCGTGACATTTGTGCAATTTACTAGCTCTCTCACACTCTTATCTGATTTTCAAAACAGAGACTGGTAGGGACACAGGTACACACTACACATAACGCACATGGGTATTTCTTTTAGTGGTGACTTAAGCATAACACATGGGCAAAGAGGGGACCCTCCAGAGCCTGTGAGCCCCAAATTCTCTATAGCCTTCACTAAACTTTCTGTCTGACTCCAGGAAGTTCCCTAAACTCTCAGTGACTCATTTTCTTATAAGGGTGTAATAGTGAATTTCCCTTACAGGATGGTCACATGCTCAGAACAGTGTACAGCCTGCAACCAGCACTCAACAGCGGTGAGCTCTAATACAAATGGCAGTCATTACTGCCAGGTGCCTGGCTTCTCAATAATATGAGCAGGATAGCTTCCCTTTCAGGTTTGTATCTCCAGAAGTTCAGATGTTTAGCAAATGCTTGAGAAGGGAGAGAGAGAGAAAAGGAGAGAATTGGAAGCCTAGTGACCTACAAAGTCTGTTCCCCACTAGCACTAATGATCTCTCGTTTTCTCTAGTGAGATATCCAGGGGTGACTACACTGACTTTGCTCCATGGGTTATTTCCCCAAATGCCTTTATTTACAATTAATGAAAAAGCAAATATTTTGCATGTACAATAGGAAATAATCCCCAATATTAATAGATAGTTGGTGTCTTCACAACCCCCTGATCCAATACAGTAGAGAAAATAACCCACTGTCCATTATAACTACCTTTGGCAATTCCCCTTTTTCATTCTTCCTATCCTATTCAAGGAACCCAGCAGTGTCCCTTGCTCACTGGAGTATGCTCCTATAACAATGGCAATGTATCACTTTGACCACCTGCACTAATCATTTGACCTAATTTCAGTGAGAATGAAATCTGGGTAACAAATTAGTTCACATTCAATATTGACAAAAATAAGTGTTATTGAAATTCCATTTTCCACAGAATACAACCATTGTGAATCCTAATTTGTTCCAATTTTCCATAATTAAGGCCCAAAGACCATAATGTCCCTAAGGTACATCATTCTCATTAATAAGTCATGTCTACATAAAGAAACAATCAAACATATCTCTGGATTTAAGAATGTTAGAAGAAATTTCCTGGAGATAGCGGCCCATTCCATCCAGGATGGACAGAGGGCACCACTGATATATATATAGTATATACAGAGGACACCACTGATATATAGTCAGGCTCTGGACAGAAGATATGTGGAATATTGCTCAGAATGTCTCCCTCTTGTGAAACAGATTTCATTTTTTGTCAGTCTCTGAGGCTTTAACAATTTTAAGTGTCAGCTCTCAATACTAGGCAGATCACCTATTGCCAAGCACCCATGCTCCTCTGACATCAACCCCTTCTTTTGAACACACCTTAGTGTATGTCCCTGGCTTTATCACCAATGTGATTGCTCCATCATTTACCCTGATCCATAGGACAGATATGCTAGGCCTCTCCCACCAAGAAAAAGACTGCAGCAAACTAGCAAATCAATGCAGTATCACAACTTCTCTTCTGCTTAGTGTATTTCTTTCATACAGTATAATAACCATAGGAAGAAAGGAAGGCTGAAGATACTAGCTTTAACAATAGTTTGGTCAAAGTTGCTCCTATTCATATAATAAACTGAGCAAGTCTCTTGAAGGTGACTTTTCTTATGTAACATCATACTGTGCCATTAAAATGTTTACCAAAAAATAACCAGATGATTTGCAAGCCATATTTCACAATCTGTGTTCAGTTAGTGTTAAATAATCAATTAATAATAATAAGTGAACATATTTATGGGCTTTCTTGTACTTTTGCCTTCTGTGTTAACCTGTATTGCCCTAAATAACATCCTAGAGAACAAGCACATAATAAGACAACAGTCATTACCCTCTTTACTTGGCTCTATAGCAAAAATTAAAAATGTAGTAATCATAGGAAATTGTATTGGGGATGTATGTGTATGTTTAACAATAAATATCAAGTTAATCTGATAATGAATTTCCTTAAAACTGTCTTATTCATGTACTATTTGGAAAATCTTCAGTCTATCCTGTGAGATACGAGGACGGTTTGAAAAAAATTACTTTTTATAAAATTTGGCAGCCTTCTAAAATAACAAAACACACTACACAAAGGATTTCTAGTATAAAAAAATGTCAATTCAATGACATCTGGCCAACATTCTGTCTCATATATTATACTGTTCTAGAAGTCCCTATATCTGTACAACCTATAAGCTATTATTACTAGTATCTGTTACTAAAAAAGTTTAGTTATGTTTTATGAATTTTTGTGCAACAGAATTACCAGCAGATCTCCCCCAGGTAATTTGAGCGAAAATATCCAAAATAGACTGGAAAAATGTGTAAATCCTTTGTGTGTATTATTTTCAAGGTCAAAATCTGGCATATGTAAATAATATTACATTAGCTTACTTCAAGGTCATAATTAGAACATAAATTGTCAATGGGAAAATAGCAACATTTGCATTTCATATGAAGTGTGACCAAATGACAGGTGTGTCTGTTACATGGCTCATAAGATTAACAAAGATTGCTGAAGAGTTACTACCCATTTGATAAAAAAGGAAATATTTCATAAAACGGACTGCACAGGGATCCCATGATGAAGCTGAGCCATGCAAGCATAAGTAAATAAACCACGCAAGACAGAATTGACAATGTTTTAACACAGTTAATAGGGCAACATCATTCTGAAGATATATACAATTATGTTATAGGTCAAGGGAACCTATTGACCATGATTTCTAAGCTCTTTATTTTAGAGATAAAGATATCTATGCTGGTGATGGTAAGTCACATTCCGAAGTCACACAGCTAGCGAGGGTTGCGGACAGAAAAAGATCAGCCCTTTGGTTTCTAATTCGCTGTTTTTTCCACACTGTTAATGCATTTTAGAAACTTCATTTTAAGGATAAAATTTAAAACCAAAACAAGAATTAAAAAAAAACCCTCCCACTCAGGGACTTTGAGGTAAGGTTCTTAGTTGAATCTAAAGGAAAAAAAAATCATTAGTCTGAGTTAGAAAAGATAGCCCTCCTCTTCCTGCTAACACTTTTTCACCCTTTGCTTTTGATCATTGTTAACAGAGCTCATTTGTACTGCTTCCTTTAATGTTCCACTACCTCATCCCATCTCTCTCTTTAACTAAGGAAGATTTTCAGGTTTTAAAATCAAGATTTGAGCTACCGAGGGCCAAGTAGATTGATAACTAAGCAGGATGCCTTATTAGCAGAAGCCAAAAACATTGAGAAAGCCCAAACATTCTAGCACAAATTTCAGTGTTCATTTCTTCCAAGTTACAAAGTTACTTCTACTTTATGGCCTAAATTGCTCTCTTGCTAGCTGAAGAATCTCCTCATTAGCATGAAACTATAAAATATTAACAGAAGAATTATTCTTTCTTTGGAACAAGATACCTTGAACAATTTGCTCAATATATTTCCAATTTATGCTTCCTAGTTCATTGAAGAAACTGCCTATCCAAATGGGATTGGAAAGAAGGTAAAGAGTCCATCATGGCAATATGAAACAGCTAATAGTCTATTGGATAATAGGCTGTCTTTCATCATGAGATATATTTGTACAGATGCCCTTGATCATAAACTAATAGGGCACAAATATCCCCAAAAACGATTGAAAGAATTGCCGAAATACTTACAAATATTACAAAATATTAACACTGTGGACAGATGTTTGTTTTTTCCTTAGATTGAGTCTTCTAAATATGCATTTTCATGCATAAATTATCACTTTTATGGAAAAAAATAAGATAGATCATGCTGCTTGAAAATATTTTAAAAGTGCCACAATCATGAGGAAATATTTTAAATTTAATTGGAAGTGATTTTTTCCCCCCAATTTTCTGAAGCTCTGTTCTTACACATAGCAGAGATACAATGCTGGTCTTAATGAATGTGAAATGTACAAAACAGATTTTTAAAAGTGAGCCTCTTGGAGGTAGAAATAGAATGATAGTTACCAAAGTTGGGAATTGTATGGGGATGAAGAGAAGTTGGTTAACAGATACAAACATGCTGTTAGACAGAAGAAATAAGTTCTAGTGCTGAATAGCACAGTAGAATGACTAAAGTTAACAATATACTATGCATTTTGAAATAACTAGAAGATTTAAGATGTCCTATACAAGGAAATAAAAATGTTAGAGATGATGGATATTTTAAATACCCTGATTTGATCATTACACATTGTATGCGTATATCAAAATGTCACGGATACCCATAAACATTTACAAATATTATGTATTAATTTTACAAAGCACTCATAAATTAAGAAGGGAAACACGTTTCTAGCAGAATCAGAAGCAAAGTGAAGAAATAGGTTGTTATGTGGCCATGCGGCATGAGAAAAATTTGGGTTAATTTGTAATTTTTTTTAAATGCACATAAAAATGAGATCCTTATCTAGCTAGGTTAATTGGCACAGACCAAAAAATGAATAAAGTCCAACATGTATGAATATAAAAATGCATTATAACATGCCACTTGTTCAAAAGAAACACAAATTAGAACAGGCTTTCTGGATGAAAATGTGTTAATGATACATTCAAAACCACAAATTCAGGCATATCTTTTCATTGCACAATTACATTTTTAGAAAATTTTCTTAAGGATATAATCAAAAGTGTTCACAAAAATGCAGCAGTACATTTTGGCAAATGTTACTATTTATAGTATTCAATAGGAAAAATAAACAATGTAAATCATCCAAACTAAACAAAGTTATGTAATTATCATATAATCTTTCAAAAAAACAATAGAAATAAAATTTACTCAAATAATAATTTGAAGGCTGGGCAGATTAGCTCATGCTGGTAATCCCAGCACTTTGGGAAGCTGAGATAGGAGGATTCCTTGAGCCCAGGAGTTAGAGACCAGCCTAGGCAACATAGCATGACATCGTCCCTATAAAAAATAGAAAAAAAATTCGTCATGCGTGTAGTTCCTGTTACTCGGGATGCTGAAGAAAGAGGATCATTTGCGATTAAGAGTTTGAGGCTACAGTGAGCCATGATCATGCCACTGCACTCCAACCTGGGCAGCACAGCAAGACCCTGTATCTAAAAAAATAAACTAAAAATAGAAATAGAAATAATATAATAAACAAACATTAATTTGAATGTGCAAACTCGACATATGCTAAAAATGTTAACAAAATGTTCTGCTAAAAAGGACATAAATTATAGATAGATGGATCATTCAGCTTCACTTTTTAAGAAAATAGAACTAATATTAGAACAAATAACTTTGTTATTTGATGTATGGAAAAGGTCTAAGCAATGCATGCTCCTGTAATAAGAAAATATATACCAGGTAGACAGTCACATATGCTTCTCCAACAGATTGCATCTGAGGCTCCAGATACCTGATACCTTATGTTAGGAATTTTAATAAATATTATCAGATACACGATACACATGCTTTTTAACATTCTGGTTTAAAAGTTTGTATACTGTGACCAGACAATGCTACTCAAGTTTGTTGATCTTCCTTGAGAGCCAAGATTCTCCTTTCTTTGAAAAGTAAAGCACATCAATTATTGAGACTATTTCACATTCTCTTTATGTAAACATGCATTCTGGTGATGGATATTTTATAGGGCAGTGAAACCCTCCTAACTTCAAGATAACAATAGTTTTCATATACTAATTACATAATTTACTATTACAGATTTGAGACAGCCAGTGGAAGGCAGGTAATAAAATAGTCACACAGCAAAACTGGGAAGCTTAACTAATACTTATACTTTCAAATCCAACATAGTGAGATTAAAAAAAAAAAATACAGATGATCCCTGACCTGCAATGCTATAATTTTTCAACTTTACTATAGGTTTATCAGGAAGTAACCCCAATGTAAACTGAGGTGCATCTAAACATAAGATAGTTTGACTTACAATTTTTCAATTTCATAATGGTTTATCAGGGTATTAAATAGATTTTCAACTTAAGGTATTTCCAACTAATTGTGGGTTTATTGGGATATAAACCCTTTGTAAGTCAAGAAACATCTATACTTCACAGAAAATTCACTATGATTAAAAGCAAGTAAATAATTACAACTTCTTAAGTCTTCCACAAATTTCATTCCTGAGGAAAAAGTGTATTTGATGTGAAATAAAACATAAACTTTATCTGTCTAACCAACTCATTGTATAGGAAGAAATCCCGATGCCGAGAGCCAACGGATGCCACAGATAGTCACCAACAAAAGCTATAATTCCTAAACACGAAACTTCTATTCACCTACTTTAAAAAAGTGTAATTATTTCTAGGATATATACCAATAATTATTCTATGTGTAATAAATACTAAATGAAATAAAATAAATATTTATTAAATATTTTGGGGTTTTCTTATACTATCCCAGTCAGACTCAAGTTCATTAAAACTTACTTTACTTTGGGAAAACTAAATTTTTTTTAAATGGCCTATTCAGGAATTTTGAAAATCCTACCTGAGGTTCTCGCCAAAATATAGAATTTTAGAAAAAACGAATTACATTGCTTAATATTGTCTTCAGTGAACATATAGCTGCTCTCAGGACATTGAATTCAAAGGATTGTAATGAAATTTTATAGAATAAGTTATTAATTTGTACAGTAGAGCATCTCTTCAGTTCAGGTTTATTACTTATGAATCATCCTTACAAGAAGGGGGCAAAATAAACTATCATTTTAGATCCAGTCAAGAAAACTCTCAAATAGGTACAGAATACACATGCACACAGAGTTTCTCTCTCCTTCTCTCTCTCTCTCTCTCTCTCTCTCTCTCTCAACACACACACACACACACACACACACACACACACACCAGAAAACTTGGACTAGAGAGAGAGCTGAAGGTGAACCAACAGACATGTCATTTCTACATTTAAGAAGTAAAACATGCCACCACCATTTTAGAGAGAAGCAGAGTCCAATGTATTTAAAATAAGCTTTGAACAGATTCACATTCAAACACCAAGAACTCAATAATAACTAGACTCAAGTGAAGTATCATTCAAGCTCAGTACAGACAGTCACAGGACAAATAAAAGTATGATTTCAATAAGAAGCGATTCTCAAAGTAGAAAGCTTTTAATTTAAACCAAAACAGAGACTTACTTAACTGGCAAAGTGTTAGCCACAGGTTCTTGATGAGGAAGAACTAAAAGTGGACATGAGAAGATCATGCCGGAGAAAATTTCAGCCTATGTTCACCGTAAAGTAAAACTTTAAAAGAGTATTTATTTCAGTGAGTTTAACTCAATACAGTAAATTATTTTACCTTTTACAATTTGAGTTTTATTTATTGTTTTATTTTTTGGGTTGGAGTCTCACTCTGTCACCCAAGCTGGAATGCAGTGACACATTCACGGCCACTCTAGTGTTGACCTGCTGGGCTTAGGCTTCTTTCCGCCTCAGTCTTCCAAGTATCTGGAACTACAGGCACTTACTACCATGACTGGCTAATTTTTTTTTTTTTTTTTTTGGAAATTTATTGTAGAGACCAGGTCTCACCAAGTTGCCAGGGCTGATCTCGAACCTATGGGCTCAGGCAATCCCCAAAGTGCTGGGATTACAGTCTGAGCCACTGAGTCCGGCTACAATTTGAGTTTTAAAGTACATTTCTCTCTTCTCTCTCTTCTTTCCCAATCCCTTTTCTGGGATATCCATTATTACATTACCAGTTATTTCAGCTGAGATTTTGTTGCTCAGAATGTGCCAAGTAGGTAACAGATTCCTGCATGGAATGTCCATCTTCACCTGGATGTCACACTCCATAGACACTGATGAACGTCCCACTAGTCGTGCGGATCCCTGTTATTAAAGTGTGGGAATGCATTGGGTTGTCAACTTTTAGAAAGTGGATGTAAGAGTCACTCACATTTCTGAAGTGCTGGCAGAGGGTGTGGGAGAAGTGAGTACAGGCTCAACCATGTCGACTGCCCTCAGAAGCATCACAATAGTGGCCATAAAAATATCTCCTCTGCTTCCTCTGCCCTGTAGTTTGCTTATCCTTGACTTATAACAAAGAATAATCTCAATCTACAAAGAAAAGTTTTTACATTAGTCATATTAAGTATTTTAGTAGAAAAACAATAGGTACAATGCCATTTAAAAATACCGAATTATAAATGAAACACCTTCATTCAACTTCTCTCTGTCTCTCTCTATATGGTTTTGGGTTTGTGACTTAACCAGGAAGGTTAAGTCAGGAAACACCTGCTTAGCAACTATCTTGATGGCCTTGGTCCCCTATTTAAACCGTCTAAGCATGTGCCTTGCTTTCTAAAATAAAGATCAGAACATTTACTTCATAGATTTGTTGTTAGTTTGAAATGTAAAACATGTACACAAAGTTCGTTTTCACAATAAATGGAGGCTCTTATTAAAATGGCCGTAAAAATCTGTGATTTTATAATCCCTAAATATGAATGCAAATTATAAAAAAACTCCACAGCCTGGAAAAATTCTGCAGTCATGTACAAATGTAAATAAAGATGTTGGATCAGTAGTTATGTGTTCTAAGGAAAGCACCAGATTCTCAGGGGTGACCCTCTAAGTCTGTGCACTTCCATCCTATATGCATCCTTATGACTTCAATACAGTTTTGCACTGTTTCATATAAGTTTAGACACAGTCATGAAGGAAACCCAAGTCCTCACTTTAAAGATAAAGAAACATATTAGTATATTTTTAAAGGATTCCAGGCTATTTGAAACTGAATTATTTTCTCCATTTGTCTAATAAAATGTACTGTATTTTTAAATATATTATTTACTCTAAGACATTTAAAATTTGAGGGAAAAACTCCAAGATAAATATTGCAGTAGCATATATATGCTGTATATCAAGAAAGATTATCTCCCTCTGTGACTGTGAAGATGAATGTTATTATATTCCTTTAAGGCACTCTTTTTTTGTATTTATTAATACTTAATAAAATATTAATCACAAGAAAAATAGACATTTGGGTCAGAAGAAGTTTTTTGTGCACCATACTGAGAAATCTGAGCTAATAATGCAAACAATTTGACACCACATTAATGAAGGCACTACTTTTGTTGGCTGAATCTTGTCTTACTGAACTGAGCAAAGGCTTAGATTCAAAGACATTCTGACTATAGCAAGCCTATTATAATCCAAAGAAATTTGCTTCTATTAAAGTAAGCAATATCTTTTAAAGAGCACACTGTTGCCAATTATATTTACCCTTCATTTTAAAGCTAGAATTTTAAAGACAGTCTAATAATAGTATTTCTTCTTAATTATTAAGCTTGTTCAGATAGTTGACATAAGGTAACGCTTGTGGGCAATACAGTTAAACTTTGTGAAAGATGGATAATCAAAAGAGTGCATTCAGTTTCATTTTCAATTTAGCATGGTGGATTAGACTGCCGCTCTAGACGGGGGGAGATGATGGAATGCCTCATAAATACGATGACTGTTACTTATTGTTTGATTACCTCTTTAAGGGATGCAAAGGGGATTCTATTAATAATTATGCTCAGATAGAGTACTAGTAATATTATTATTACTATGGCACCATTAGTAATAATATTAATAATATTATACTGAGTTGGCAGGCCTTAACTAAGACTGTTTCGGGCAAACTGTTCTGAATGGCCTTTCTGTTTGTAAATTATTATCAGGACTTTGGTTTTTACTTAATGTGAGGTATGAAGCTTTAAGAGGGTATCCATAGAGAGATGACTTACACTAACTTACATTTTAACTGCTCCCATGAGAAGAATAGACATGTATTTTCTATAAAATACAGAATTTCTTAACTCAGTATGAATTATTTAACTATAATCTATAATAAATGTGGTGAAGCATATATTCGTTTTAGAGTAGATTTAATAGAGATACAAACACATAGGTATACCAGTATATTTACCACAAAATCCAACTATTATCCATAATTATTAAAGTAAACTTTGGCTCTCTTTTCTACTTTAAGGAAAAGAATTACAACTTATAAAATTTTAATAAATCAAAAATCCTCAATCTTTTAACTTTCCAAGAAGTCTGTTCCAGATTTTTCCTTCTGTTTTCAAAACAGTGTAAGGGATGAATTAGTCTACCTTTATTTTCAGCTAATATTCATCACATGAGAAAGTAAATGATAGAAGGAAGATCCTAGCTGAGAATTAAAAGAACCTTTGCCTGTCTTCAAAGCCAACACTTTGTGTACCACACCATGATCTATGCATTGGAACACCTTTCTGTCTAATTTATCACTCTTTAGCTTCTTCTTTTTTTTTTTTTTTTTTTTTTTTTTTTGAGTTGGAGTATCATTCTGTCACACAGGCTGGAGTGCAATGACATGCTCACAGCCACCACAGCATTGGCCTACTGGGCTCCAGCAATCCTTCCGTCTCAGCCTTCCAAGTAGGCAGAACTACAGGCATGCTACCATGCTCTGCTAATTTTTTATTTATTGTAGAGACAAGGTCTCGCCAAGTTGCCTGGGCAGGTCTTAAACATGCAGACTCAGGCAATCCACTCGCCTCAGCCTCCCAAAGTGCTAGGGTTACAGTCTGAGCCACCAAGCCCAGCCGTTTTAGCATCATTTTAAACATTAAATTTAAAACACAGAGAAAAGTATGTCCTATATTATTTTTGCTTTTGTGTGAAAAATTAGAATTTTTAAAAATAAAAAATTGAATGTCAAATTTTAATCATCTTAATTCTTTTCCTCTGCCAGAGACTACCTATTTATACTCTGTGTACCACAAATGGCAAGAACTGAAAGACTGACAACCACATTTACCAGGCTCCATTGTCATCGGGGTTCAAGTTTAGAGTCAACAATTGAGAGGCATTTACACAAATGGTTAATTACATGTAAATATCAGTTCTGCACATGACAGAACACAAATACTCATCCACTATCTGGGTAACTCTGTGATTTACTCAGGCTATAAGAATCTCAATTTTTTCTATGCTTTCTATATTACCCATATTTTGTAAAAGAGAGTTGTAAGCTATTCAGAGTACTAAAATAGAGACATTTCAGAGATAATGGCATCACGTTTCAGTCTAGTATGCAACAGCCTTGAGTATCTCCTTAGAAACAGGATAGATGGCAACTATAAAGGAATACTAAACCAAGCAAGATAATGATAACTGAAAATAAAAATCATCACCTAGAATTTTGCCTCTCTATGAATAATATATTTTACGGGAGATGTTTTATGAATTAAACGCCACATCTGTTTTCTAAATTATGTATTATTTATTTAAAAATACATACTTTATTAAATGAAAAAGTCTATGCTAACCTCTAGAATAGAATAATTAAATAGTTGAATTTAGGGGAGAAGGATTGCTTTTATTTTGAAGAAAGCTTTTTTAGTAAAGTCATTTTTTCTCCTAAAATCGATATGAAATTTAATGAAAGTCATCTCTATGAAAGACCTAAGGGACTGATATTTATATTGATAGTAGATTCAATTAGCATCAGATTATAATCACCTTCCCCTGATGCTAAAAATGTTTCACGATTCCTCATTGCATAATAAATTAGGGTCCAACATTTCATGCAAACATTAAACATCTTCTACCACATGATCCAAACTTTTAATCATCTCTCATTACTCACCTACATGAGTATTTCTCTTCCACCAGAGTATGATTCTTGCTATTGTCTGAAGAGGTCTTTACATTCTATACATACTTTTATCAGACTGATAATCTCTATGTAAAACATGCTTCTCTGAAAACCCTGACCATCCTTCATTGACTATCTTTAAAACTGTCTCTTATAAGTAGCCATTTAAATTGTTTTACCAAATTCCCACTCCCAAGAGATTATGACTTCTTCCACATGACCCTCAAATTTGAGTTTCTCAAATTTGTATCTAAATAAGACTGATTATTTCAATATAAAGTTGTGGAGTACTTGTATAGTATTTATGGTATAATTAACAACTTTATGTAATTATGAATGACATTAATTAGAGACAAAATTGAAAAACAGTAGCAGGATAATTGCAGGGGTCCTGCCCCTGCAGGGATTGGGGGTCTCCAGCAGTGTGACGGTGTCAGCAATTCAACTGGAGGGATAGATATTAGGAAGAAAGAAAGAAACTGGACAACTGTTTAGATTGAGCAGAAGCCGTTTAATGGGTGTAATCCCAGGGCTTTTATCCCCAAACTCTGCAAAGTTATTATCACAGGAACTCCTGCTGCTATGGTTACACAAAAGGTAGCATGTGCCTTTCACATGACCAGGACACACACAGGACACCCCCCACTCTCAAGCAGATATATTTTTCAAACATGAAAAAAACATGAAGTTCTTATCCAGTTTCTATGTACCCTTAATTGTTTATAGCTACATAACCTCATTCAATGCTTACACTCAAAACCAACATAATGATATATTACCTTTTACTATTCTATGCTAATTCAAACTAGTTTCTATGAAACAGTTGCTGCTATGGGTACACTCTCCTAGCACCAGCTGGCCTAATACAAACTTCACTGGCCCCCATGAATCAAACTGAACTAACCACACTTCTATAATAAAATGATTACTGAAATTTTCTTCAATCCATACAAACTATTTCCTAAAACCTATATCTATAAATTTCTTAAAATTACATCAAGAGAACCTGTGCACTAAGGCTCCTCAATGTGACTCAGAGTTAAACTTAAATTATTTAAAAGTAAAAACCATAAACCGTGGAAAATGGGAACAATAGACTCCCAGCTTTAGCTGTGTACATTCTGGTCTCAGAGTTTTCTGTTAGAGCCAGCAGGAGCCTTTCTGGTAGCTGTGCCAAATAGAAAAGGAGGGAGGGAATGGGGTCAACAGCTCCCAAACACATCCTAGTGGTCTCGGGGTCAACGGCCCTTCCTGATCCCTAATGCTCAGTGGGCCTCCGTGGTCAGCTCCCAACAGATGATGACAGAATAATGAAAAAGGAGAGGGTGTGTTTGTAAGAAATTGACAAAAACTTGGTGTGCAATGGTGAGGAGGTAATCTTAACTAGAATTTCAATTCCAGACAAGCTAGATCAGTCCTTTTCCTCCTAGGTCCTCCTTCTTACAACTAAAATTCCTAGGCATAATACACAGACAATCACAGAAACATTCTAAGAGGTAGAAATAAGGAAGTGGACAGCCTGAAGACACTGGGACTTCAGAAGTGGCATGTGATGGGTTCCCAGTGTTGTCTTCTGTTTTTCCATAAAGCTCGGATGAGAAGAAGTGGTACAAGGCAATGTGAGTTGACCTCTGCTTCCTCTCTACCTCTGTTAGAGGATCCCAGAGGGAGGCTGAGATTACACTCTACCTATCTGTAAAATGAGGTGCTGTGAGTCAGCAAGGTATACCACACACAGAGGCTGCTTGCTAAAAATAAAAATTAAATAAGATACTGTCTCTTATAGCATAATACCCCCAAAACCCAAGATACAATTAAAAAGTCATTCTTTATACAAGGAATCAGGACAATCACAAATTGGATGAAAAATACAATCAAAAGATGCCAACACTAAGATAACTATAAGATAGATCATCTGACATTTTTAAGCGCCAATATTAACAATGCTTTAATGTGCAACTATAAACCATCTAGAAACACATTTTAAAAATAATCTCAGCAAAGAAATAGAACATGTAAAAAGTAAGCTAAATAAAATTAAATAATTTTTAAAAATGCAATAGCCAAGATTAAAATCTAATTAGATGTATTTAACAGTAAATTGGAGATAATGAGGGAAGAAAAAACTTTGAAATATACCAGTAAATATTATTCAATATGAACAAGAGTGAGAAAATAAAATTTAAAAAATGAACAGAGCCTCAAGAGACTGAACAGAGACTGAAGTCTCAAAAGAAGACAAACAAAACTGTGCTGATAAAGTATTCAAGAGTATAATAGCTAATTTAGTAGATTATCAAAAGGCATTATCCTGCAGTTTTAATAAACTAAGGAAACTTCAAACAGAATAAACTCAAATAAATGTACTTCAAGATACATCCCAACCGATTTTCTGAAAACTAAAGAAGAAAATCTAGAAAGAGGCTAGAAAGAAATGATAACTGAAATGGGAACAATAATTTGAGTGATAGCAAATTATTCATCTGAAACCATGAAAGCCATTGTCAAGTGCTAAAAGAAAAGAATCATCAATTCTGAGTTCCATATCTATGGAAAGATAACCTTCAAAAATGAGAGAAAAGAAAGACATACTTCCATGAAAAATAAACTAAGAAAACTTGTTGCTAACAAACCTTTCCTTAAAGAATGACCGGCAGAAGTTCTCTGAACAGAAAGGGAAATAACAACAGAAAGAGGCTGGGATTTAAGAAAGAAAGGACAATGGAAGCGGTAAAATTGCTTGCAAGTATAATAAATAATCCTTCGCCGGGATCGATGACTCAGCCTGTAATCCCACGCCTTTGGGAGGCTGAGGTGAGAGTGGATTGCCTGAGCCCATGGGTTTGAGACCTGCCTGGGCAGGCGATACCTCATCTCTACAATAAATCAAAAAGTCAGCAGGGCGTGGTAGCGCGCGCCTGTAACTCCGGCTACTCGGAAGGCTGAGGAGGAAGGATCGCCGGAGCCCAGCAGGTCGAGGCTGCGGGGGCCGGGAGCGGCCACTGCACTCCAGTCTGGGCGACAGAGTGAGACTCCAACTCAAAAAAATATAAATAAATAAATAAATAAATAAACAAACAAACAATCCTTCCCCCGTGAGTTTTTAATATCAAGTAGAGAAAATAATAACATTAGCTGACATGATACTCAATGTACATAAAAGATGAAAACATTCATATTTTTCAATGGGAAGTACAAGGAGACCTAAATGGGAGGATTTCTAAACTTCAAAGTGGTAGAATGTCAATTCCAGTAGACTGTGAAAAAATGTGCGTGTATATTGTAATGCCTAAAGTAATCAGTATTAAGAAATATACAAATAAGTGTACTAAAGAGCATAGATTACAAGATGGAATTATTAAAAATGTTCAAGTAACTCAGAAATAAAAAGAGGAAGAAGAATTAAAAACAAAACAAACAGAAAGCAAACAGAAAAAAATGATAGATTTAGCCCCAACACAACAACAATTACTACAACTGGTCTAAATATACCAATTTAAAGTTAGAGATAGATAGGACTGATAATAAAACTATGACACAGTATATGCTTTCTATGAGAAACTTCAAATTGAATAGGTTGGCAGCATAAATTTGAGGAGGAGTTAGAGAGGGAGAAAACTGAGCCTCCAACTAAGAAAATGCATACTTATCAACGATCTTCAGAATTTGATATGGCGTAGACCACTGAGAGAGGAGGTGACAAAAAAAACTGACATGTCTCAATGTATTTAGAAGTATATTAAGTAATAGCTTCATTTCTTTAAGAAAAACTATAACAACAAATAGCAGGATGTGAAATAAATTACAATAATTAATTCAACAGAAAAGTTTATGCGATGTTCTTGGATTTTATATTTTATGGTATGTGGAAAAATAAATCCCATTACATTTATAACTGAAGGTACCTCTACGTCTTCTGAATGTTTAGAAAGGATCAATCCTGAATTTGCTTAGTAGTTTTAAACAGCCATGAATACATCGATAAACTAAACATTTCATTACATATTGATGGAGTTTCTGTATCACTAAATCTACCAGGAACTGAAGAGGAAATAGTATGTCAAACTGAATTATTGCAGATAAAATGTATTAAAAAGTTTCGTGAAGGATAATAATTATAATGATCACAATATCAAGCATCCAAAATGAGCAAGAATATTTGCAAACATGTAAACCACACTATATGGACCAAAATCACATATTTGAAATTTTCTTTAGAATATTACAGGAACAAGCCGGGCTCGGTGGCTCAGCCCGCAATCCCGCGCCTTGGGAGGCTGAGGTGAGTGGATTGCCTGTGCCCGCGGGTTCGAGACCCACCTGGGCAACTTGGCGAGACCTCATCTCTACAATAAATCAAAAAATCAGCCGGGCATGGTAGCACGCACCTGTAATTCCGGCTGAGGCAGAAGACTGAGGCTCAAGGATCGCTGCAGCCCAGTGGGTCGAGATTGCAGTGGCCGGGAGCGGCCACTGCACTTGCACTCCAGTCTGGGCGACAGAGTGAGACTCCAACTCAAAAAAAAAAAAAGAATATTACAGGAACAAACAAGTGTTCCAGAGAAAATGAGAATGGTAAAATGTTATATGTTGAAGTTGGTGAAGGGGGAAGGTGTCAAATGAAGATACTGTGCTGTTTCCTTTACACTTTTAAAAGATTCTACTCTACATCTTTAAAAAAGCATTAGGGCATCTCAAATTCTAGTGTAGTAGCAGTTCTAGTACTAGCAATATTCTTTCAGATACGGATGATTGATAGAATATTATAATCAATAGCCAATGTAAACCCTCTCTTGTGGTGGTGGTGTTAGTTTTGTTAGATTACTTATTTTTCTAACTTCCTCTTCCATTTCAGGCAATGTTTCAAATATATTTAATGTATACATTTTTATTTGGATAAATTCTATCAAAATGTGTACTGTGATTTTAATTTACATAATTTCAAATTTAAAATAACTATATTGTGTTGTATGTCGTATTTTTCAGTTAGCAACATGTTTCTAAATCCTTATATAATCTCTGTGATTCTAATTGCTGCAACAAAGCATAATTCACACATTTTGTTCATCTTCATGGACCTCTCCAGTAATAGACACTATTTGCCTGCAAGTTTCACCATGACAAATAACAATTGTAATGAATATGGATATTCTCAAAATATAATGGAGAAATTGTGAGAATATTTCTCAGGAACAAGGCTTATAGACCATATAAGGCTCACACATACTAATTATAGCAATTATTGCCATAGTGTTTCCCAGGATGGGATGATTGCCCTGGTGAATAAAGCCAACAGCATTGTGTGAAAGTTCTTATATGCTTACATGATTGCCAGTATATGGCACTAATTTTCTAATGCTTTCTAGTCTAATAGGTATAAAATGTTATCTTATTTTTTCTTTTCATTTGTATTTCTTTAATCACTAGTTAATGTGATCCTATCTGCCTATGTTTCACAACTTTGGGTTGTTTGTTTTTGATTTTGGCTTTTTTTGAGTTGGAGTCACCCACTTGTCTCCGAGACTGGAGTGCAGTGGCATGCTCATGGACACCCCAGCGTGGATCCTTCCGCCTCAGTTTTCCAAGTAGCTAAAGGCATGTGCTACCACACCTAATTTTTAAATTTATTGTAGAGATGAGGTCTCGCCAAGTTGCCCAGGTTGGTCTCGAACCCATGGGCTCAGGCAATCCTCTCATCTTGACTGAGATTACCGTCTTAAACCACGGTGTCCAGCCAGGGTTTTTTAAAATAATGTAGTCATAGCCATCAGGGTTGTTCACAAATATTTTGCTTCCTTTTACCCATTACAGCATAGGGTAAGTTTTGCTTCGGTTCACTATTACATTTATTTGTGACTATATTATTTACTTTGAGCAGAGAAATATAAACAGAAATATAGGCAGAAATAATATGTCACTTGCAAGTAGGAATTTTAAGTGGTAGTGCATATTTTGACATGGGCTCTTTTTTTTTTTTTTGTAATGGTGGCTTCTGTGTCACTCTGTCTCCTGGACAATGGAGTGTGGGGGAGAGACACCAGATCATCTCTGATTGATGTACATTTTGAGCCAGAAACAAATCTTTGTGATTTTAAGCCATTAGATATTCAGTTATTGCTACTCTATCACCTAAATTATCATAATTGATACAATAACTTTGTCCCTTTTTCTATAAGAATTGGTCTTTCTGGTTGATTTGCACTGATTTCTTATTTTTCACCTGATGTCTTTGTCAGTTTAGATATTGCAGATTCAATCATCTCTCTGTATCCATGGAAAATTGGTTCCAAGACCTCCTATAGATAACCAAATCCACAGATGCTTAAGTCCCTGATATAAAATGGTATAGTATTTGCAGATAATGTATGCATATCCTCCAGTATACTTTAAGTAAACTATGGATTACATGTAATACTAATGTAATGTAAATGTATGTAAATCATTGTTTTAGTATATTATTTAGAAAATAACGACAAAGCCCACACGTGTTCAGTACATATGCAACTAAAAATATATTTTTGACCCACAGTTGATTGAATTCAAGGATGCAGAACCAATGTGTACAGAGGGCCAACTATATTTTCTGTCCTGCCATCTCTCCATTATTCTATGTGCTCTTTATTGCATGGAAATGATTAACTTTTATGTCATCTTATTTTTCTTCCTTTTTGTCCTTTCTTGTGATTTGTAGGTCTGAAGTTTTATTTTGTCTCTTCCCCCATCCCTAGGTTGGGAAGTAGAAAGGGTATATTTAAAGTAGCTGCCTGTGATTCATTCACATCCTTTACAGAAGAAAACTCCCTAGGAGAGAGAAGAGAACAGGTACCATGCCCAATCTCCTTGTAAATTGGTTAACAATATTTGCTCAAAAAAAAAACTACATTATATTTTTTGATGTTCTTAGTAGGATATCCCTAGCTATGGATCATTTATTGTAAATAAACCCAAAATGCATGGGTTTTTGAAGCATGAGTCCCTGGACAATGTCATGCAAGCCATACAAGTTTCTAGGTTTTAAAACAGAAATAACCTGAATACTCTGTGTGAGATAATAAGCCTGACACCCTGCTTAGAGAATTCACCTATTATTCTGGGCCACAACATGTTTGATATAAAAAGGACCTGCAGAGCCACATGGGATGTCCTAGAGCTCTGTCTCATCTGTGCCGCTTGATTGGCCGTATCCTTAAAATTTTTATTAAAGTTTGAATAAATGTGTGTGAACCTGATTGGACAATCTGATATTTATGTTAGCTGATAAAGTCATGTTTCCACATTTTCTTCTATTATTTTTATATCATGACATATCACAATTATGTTTTTAATCTGTCTATGGATTAACCATGTTTAGACGTTTTACATAGTTTTATTTTTTGTCTATGTTATATGCCATTTTACACAACACCATGTACTAATCAACCTGGTGATTCATCACTTTGTGGCTGTTCTTTCTTTTTTTTTCTTTTTAATTTTAGATTCAAGGGTTACATGTGCAAGATTGATACATGGATATATTATATGATGATGAGGTCTGGGTTTCTAATGGCCCTATCACCTTTGTAGTGAGCATGGTACCCAATCAGCATTTTTTAAGCCATTACTTGTCTTCCTCCCTCCTCACTTTAAGAGTCTCTGGTGCCTATTATTCCATCCTTATGTCCATGCACCCAGTATTTATTATACGTGAGAATATGCAGTATATAGATTTCTGTTTCTGTGTTAGTTTATTTAGAATAATGGCTGTCAGCTGCATCTAACTATTACAAAGAACATGACTTCATTCTTCTTTATTGCTCCATAGTATTCCATGGTGTCTATGTGCCACATTTTCTTTATCCAATACACCATTGATGGATACCTGGGTTGGTTCCATGTTTTTGGTTTTATGAATTATGCTGCAATAAACATAGGAGTACAGGTATCTTTTTGGGAGTCTGTTTTTGTTTTTCCAGTTCCCTTAGGTGAGATGCTACGTTATCTATTTGAGATCTTTCTAGTTTCTTGATGTGGGTGTGTAGCGCAATAAATTCTCCTTTTAGCTCTGGTTTTACAGTATCCAAGAGATTTTGGTATGGTGTGCTGTGCCTTTATTCTCATTTACTTCAAATAATGTTTTTATTTCTTTCTAGATTTAATTGTTTACCACCAAAATATTGAGAAGCAAGTTGTTTAATTTCCATGTATCTGTGTAGTTTTGAGAGTTCGTGTTGTTGTTGATTTCTATTTCACTACAGTCAAAGAAGCTGCTTGGTATAATTTCAGTTTTGGGAAATGTATTCAGGCTTGATTTATAACTGAGTATGTGGTCAGTCTTGGAGTTTATTTCATGAGCAGCTGAAAAGAATGCAGATTCTGTGTTTGTTGGAAGAAATGTTCTGTAGTCACATGCCAAATTTGGTCACATGCCAAATTTAAGTCCAAGATTCCTTTGTTAGTTTTCCACCTCAATGATCTGCCTAAAGCTATCAGTGGGGTGTTGAAGCCATTATTATGATGTGGCTGTCTATGTGCTCTCTTAGGATAAGTAACAATTGTGTTACAGATCTGGGTGCTTTTATGTTGGGTGTAGATATATTTTAAATAATTATTTATTTTTGTTGAATTGAACCCTTTACTGTTATGTAGTGCTTTTCATTATTCTTTTTAAAATTTTGTTAAACTTTGTTTCATCTGATATAAGAATAATGACCTCTGCTCTTTTTGTTTTCCATTTGCATGGAACATCTTTCACTGTCACTTTACCTTGAGCCCATGGGTGTCATTAGAAGTGAGATGAGACTCCTGAAGACCTAAGAAGGGTGGACTGTGTTCTTTTTTTAACCAATTTGCAACTCTGTGCCTTTTAAGAGGAACATTCAGGTAACTTACATTCAAATTAGCTATTGATTCTGTAAGGGTTTGTTCCAGTCATAGTGTTGTTAAAAAGTTGCTTTTTGTTTTATAGCATTGTGGTTGATTTGTATGGTCTGTTCTATATGTGCTTTTGTATTAGATGATATCCTTCTTTTCTTTCCATGTTTAGAACTTCCTTAAGCATCTGTTGTAGGACTGAGCTGGAGCTAACAGATTTCCTTAGCACTTGCTTGTCTGGGAAAACTTTATTGTTCCTTTGTTTATTAAGCTTAGTTTGACAGGCTAAGAAATTATTAGCTAGAATTGTCTTTCTTTAAGAAAGTTTAAAATGGTCCCTCAATCTCTTTTGACCTGTAAGATTTCTGCTGAAAAGTCTGCTTCTATTCTGATGAGTCTTTCTTGGTATGTGGTCTGCCTCTTCTCTCTGATTCCTCTAAGATTTTTTTTTCTTTCATGTTGATCTTGAATGATTATGTGTCATAGGGATGGTTATAAATTATAGTACTTCACAGGAGTTCTCTGAGTTTCTTGTATCTGCATGATGACCTCTGTAGTAAGATAGCAGAAGTTTTCTTAAATTTTGTCTTGAAAAGTTTCTTCCAGATTGCTCTTATTTTCCCTTTCTCTTTCAGTAATGCCAATCAAATATAAATTTGATCTTGTTACATAATTCCATACTCAAAGACTTTGTTCATTTTTAATTTTTTCTTTATTGTTTTATGGCTTGGTTAATTTGAAGGATCAGTCTTTGAGCTCTGAATCTTTTTTCTTCCACCTGGTCTAGCCTGTCACTAATGCTTGCAACTGTATTTCAAATTCCTGAAGTAAATTCTTCCATTCCAAAATTCAGTTTGGTTTCTTTTTAGAATGGTCATGTCATCTTTAAATCCTTAAACTATCCATTTTCTGTAATCACGTATTTTAGTCTGTTTTATTGTATTGGACTATTTATCTATTCTTCATACAGTAGTCACTATTTTATTTAAGGTATGGTAGAATAACCAAAAAAAATCTGTCATTGTTCTTGTTCATTATTATTTTTTTCTGAATTGTGAACATCTGTTACTCAATATTCCCTCTTCTTTGAGAGAGGTCAGTTTTCTTTTTTCTATTAAAGGCTTCAATTAATTAGATGAGAGCCACTCATTATAGAGGTGATTTGTTTTACTCAAAGTCTACTGATTTAAATGTTAATCTCATTTTAAACATGCGTTCACAGAAACATCTAGAATAATGTTTGATTAAATGTCTGAATAACCAAGTTGACGCATAAAATTAACCATCATGGTCGGGTGTGGTGACTCAAACCTGTAGTGCCAGCACTTTGGGAGGCCGAGGTGAGAGGATTGTCTGAGCCCACAAGTTCCACACCAGCTTGGACAACTTTGCAAGACCTCATCTCGACAATAAATTTTAAAAAATTAGTTGGGCGTGGTGGCATGCACCCATAGTTCCAGCTACTTGGAAGACTGAGTCAGAAGGATAGCCTAAGCCCTGCAGGTCAAGGCTATAGTAGCCATGAGCAGAGTGCCACTGCCCTCCAGCTTGGGCAACAGAGGATGTAACTATCACATCCTGAATTAGAGTTTTAAGCTTTTCTTCAAAGAATTAGTTTTAGAATTTGTACAATTAAACTCATATACTTTATAGTTTTATTAGTGTTATCAATAGATATATGTTTATTATAACTTCTAGTTGTTTTTGTTGTTGTAAAAAAAATAAAATTAACCTTAAGTTGATATTATAACTGGCAATCTTGTAAATTATCTTTTTGCCTCCTACTTAGATTTTTTATTCTTTTCGTTTTTCTAAATAGATGAAATCATCTAAAAGTAATGAGATGACAGTTTATTTCTCTCCTGATTCTCCATCTTATTTCATTTAATTTCCTCATAGTATTAGCAAGCACTTCAGTACAATGTTAAACTATAGCAATGGTAATACACAGTCTTACCTCATCCTTGATTTTACCAAATCTTCTTCTGCATCATGAAGGTAATCATATGGTATTTTTTTCTTTAGTCTGTCCATGTGATAAGCTACACTGATATATTTTTAGATGCAGAGACACATATCTTTTATCTAAAAATATGTAACAGTCAGTTTATGAAAGATTGTGATTAAGTAACTTAATAAAACAAAATACAAATGGCAAAATTTGTTTTTATTTATGCACATTCTGCTGCAAATCTGGCAGTTATTAAAGTCACTATTTTCCAGTTGATAATGGCCTGCAGTGGTAATTCTAATGCAGTTGTTCAAGGAGTGAACTTAATTTTTTTTTATATTTAATTGTTTGTAATAAACCTTTACATTAAGTTTGCACTAGCTTCAAAAAAGTGATGTGAAATTAATTCTTTTTCCATTTTCTTTAAATTGTTTAAGATAATAATTAGCTGTTCCTTTACAGACTTTGAAGGATAATCTTCACTAAAATTTTGATTTCTGAAGTACTTAGCGATATATCTAAATTCTCTATATATTCTTGCATTATTTTACATTTTAAAAAAGTGATCCATTATAATTAGGTGTTCACATTTATTAGCATGTTGTTCTTTTTTTACAATTTCTGTAACTTACCTTTTCTCAGTTATTTTACTTATTTTCATTTTCTAGTTTTTACTCTTAATGTCTTATCAAATCCATGTTTAGTAATCTTTTTGTTAAAACTTTCTAAATTCTATTAGCTATCTCACTGATTTTCACTCTTATAAATGCATTTAATAGACTCAAAAATAATACTTATAAATAGTATCACTATCCAGGACAACATGACATAATCCATCCTTATCATATATAGCAAGATGCATCCTGATTTCAAAATTGTGAGTAAATGTGCATTTTGAAATTTGAAATTATTCTCTATTTAATTTCTAAGTATTAAATTCTTAAGACTTAAACTTGACAAGATTAATATTATTTATTTTTAAATTGTAATTTCATGTATATATTTAAGACTATGACGTTTCTTCCGAAGATAGCTTTACTTCAATCACATTCACATTTTTACTTTTAATACTTTCATTATCAGTAACTTCTACTTCTTAATTAACTTACTTTTCTCTTGTTAATAAAAATTTAACTAGTTTAGGTTAGTTCCAAATATATAGAACTATTATTACTGCTTTTGATACAGGTATACCTCAGTCATATTGGATGCTCAGTTCCAGACCATCAAAATAAAGCAAATATCACAGTAAAGCAAGTTACACGTCGTTTCTTGTTTGTCAGCACATATGAAAGTTATATATATGCTATACTGTGGTCTGTTAAGTATGCAAAAGCATTATGTCTAAAAAATGATGTACATGACTTAATTTTTAAAACATCTTATGCTTAAAAAATACTAACAATCATCTGAGCCTTCAGCAAATCATAATCTTTTTGCTGGTGGAAGGTCTTGCCTCAAATTTGATGACTGCAGCTTGATCAGGGTGGTTTGCTTAAGGCTGAGGTGGCTATGGCAATTACTGAAAATAAGACAATGAAGTTTGCTGCATTGATCGATCCTTTCATTCACGAAAGTTGTCTCTGTAGCATGTTATGCTATTTGACAGCATTTTACCCACAGTAGAATTTCTTTCAAAATTGGAGTAAATCCTCTCAACCCTGCTTCTGCTTTATTAACTACACTTAGGTAATATTCTAGATCCTTTGTTGTCATTTCTTTTTTTCATAGAAAGAAGAAAAATAATATATTTATTAAAGATGGCAGAAATAAAAAATTCATCTTGAAAATATAGTTTGGTGCAATTCCGTGGAGACAGATCTTCCCTCTGAACATGCTCTCCTGCTGACTGCCCACTGGAATGCTGTTTGTCTTGGGCAGTTTTAAACACTTCGCTGATTCTCAGGTTGTAAGAAAGCAGGAGCCATCTTCAAATACACAGATTCCAAGGAGAGAGTAACATTTCTCAGAAGAAAAGCATCTTCTATCCCAGAAACGTGCCTAACCATTTTGTAGAATAGGCACAATTTAGGTTAAGTAGGCACATAATTCATCAAAGTGTGAAAAAGGTAAAAGAAAAAGTACTACATTGTAGAATAAGACATTTAAATGTAGTGTGAAAGTTAAAGCAGCTGATGCCCAAAATAGGCAAGTCAAGAAAGTTGGTTAGGGTTTGAAGGTAGTTTTGTATCTAGAAGGAATTCTTTTCTTGTGACCTCAAAGGTTGCACTGTAAATATAAAGCATGTATTTTTCCTTAAGACCAATGCTACTTCAGATTCCAGAGGGTTTCATTTTTTAACTGAGATCCAAAAAAAGGGTTGTGTTGAGACAGAATTGCAATCATCTGAAAAAGATACCAGTCACTAGTTAGGACATTCAGGAATGAATCAAGGCATAAAGAAACTGACAAAACACCAGAACACGCTTGTCACAATGAGAAGCATCATGAGACTGTGATATGTTATGGTTGCCAGCAGAGCTGTCAGCCCCTGCATCACTAACTCACTTTGGTCCCACCTGGAAGTGTCCCCTTTGTTGTCATTTCAACAATGCTCACAGCATCTTCACCAGGAGTAGATTTCACCACAGGAAATCATTTTCCTTGCTTATTCAAAAGAAGTAACTCTTTATCCATTAGTGTTCTATCATGAGATAAAGCATTCAGTCACATTTTTGAGCTCCATTTGTAATTCTAATTCTCTTGCTAATTCTGCCACATCTGTAGTTACTTCCACTAAAGTCTTGAACCCCTCAAAATAATTTGTGAAAGTTTAAATCAAGTTATTCCAAATTCCTGTCAATGTTGGTATTCTGACCACCTTCCATGAATCATAAATGCTCTTAATAGCATCTGGAATGAATAATTTTTTAGAAGGTTTTCAAGTTGCCTTGCCCAGATCCATTAGAGGAGTCACTGTCTATGGTAGCTATACCCTTAAGAAATGCATTTCTTTAATAATATGCCTTGAAAGTCAAAATTACTCTTTGATTCACTTGCAGCAGAATGGATGTTGTGTTAGCAGTCATAAAAGCAGTATTAATCTCTTTGTACATCTACTTCAGATCTCTTGGTGTATTGTCAATAAGCAGTGATTTTGAAAGAAATCTTCTTTTCTTAGTAAGTCTCAACAGTGGGCTTAAAATATTCAGTAATCCACGTATCATCAATAAATGTGCTGTTATACAGTCTTTGCTGTTTCATTCATAAAACACAGGTGGAATAGATTTAGCATCATTCTTAAGTACCCTAGGATTTTCAGAATAGTAAATGGGCATTGGCTTCAACTTATTGTCACCAGCTGCATTAGCTCTTAGCAAAAGAATCCATCTGTCCTTTAAAGGTTTGAAGACAGGAATTGATTTCTCTCTAGCTAAGAAAGTTCTAGATCCAATTTTCTTCCAATAGAAGGCTGTTTTATCTACATAAAAAACCTGTTGATTAGTGTTAACTTATTAACTTAGGCAGATCTTCTAGAAAACTTGAAGCAGCTTTCACTTCAGCATATGCTGCATCACTTTGTACTTTTGTATTACAAAGACAGCTTATATCCTTGAAACTTATGAATCTCATGAAATAGCAACCTCTACTAACTTCCAGTTTTTTTTTTTCATTCATCTTCCTCTTCTCTCTCTGCTTTCGGTTGAAGAGAGTTTCATCTCCCTTATCTCTCTCTCTGCTTTCAGATGAAGAGAGTTTCAACTTTGGTCTGGATTAGACTTTGGCTTAAAGGAATGTTGTAGCTTGGTTGATCATCTTTCCAGACCACTAAAACTTTCTATCAGAAATAAGATTGTTTCTCTTTCTTAACATCTGTGTGTTTACTGAAGCATCACTCTTCATTTTCCTCAAGAATTTTTTCTTTGCATTCACAAGTTGGCTAACTGTTTAGTGCAGGAGGCCTAGCATTTCAGTCTATCTCAGCTTTCAACAAGCCTTCCTCACTAAGGTTAATCATGCCCAGCTTTTCCTTTAAAGGGAAAGGCGTAATTTTTTTAAAATTTAAAAACTTGTAGGCCTAATTTCATAAAATAGAGAGGTACTAGGAAAGGGAAACAGAGGAGCAGCCAGGCATTGGAACAGTCAGAACATATACATTCACTTACTAAGTTCCATGTCTTACATGGATGTCGTTCATGGTGCCACACAATAATTACAATGGTAGCATTAAAGACCACTGACCCACAGATCACCACAACAGATGTAATAATAATAAAAATAACTTTGAAATATTGTGGGAATTATCAAAATGTGACATAGAGATATGGAGTGAACACATGTTGTTGGAAAATAGCAACAATAGATGTGCTAAGTACAGGGTTGTCACAAACCTTCCATTTGTAAAAAAAAAAAAAAGCACACAATAAAGCATGATAAAATGAGGCATGTGTGTATTAATTTTTAAATATATTTTATTATAGTTGTAAACCAATCTTATAATATTAATTACTTGGAAAACAAGGATATTCATTTTACCACTAATCTGATATTAATGACTTGGAAGACAAGGGTATCCATCTTATCACTAATGTTGAACATTGTACTCAGAGCATACCAATGGAGAAAACCAACAGGAAAACAAAAACATCAAGATGGGAAAAAGAGAAATATAACTATCATTATTCTCATATGACAATGTGGTATATATTTCAAAGAAAACTACAAAAATATTCTGCTGGAATAATAAGAGAACTTAGCAGTCTCAGAATACAAAGTAAATGTTAAAAAATCAGCTTTATATGCATGTGGAAGCACTAAACATTAGAAGATAAAGTAAAAAACACCCTTTAGAAAAGCATCAAAATACATCATACACATTTAGTAATAAGTTTAATAAAAGATGTATAAGCCTTTTTCACTGGAAGCTAGGGAATACTATTATAAGAAACTATAGGCTAAGAATAAATAGAAACAGGCCATGAAACAGAAAAATTTCAAATCTTCTTAATATTTTTCAAGAGATCATGTGCTAACACAATTAAACCTCCAACCTTTTATTTGCAAAAATTGAAAAGCTTCTTCTAAAATTTATTTGAAAATACAAAAGACCTATAATGACAAAGATAGCCTTGAGAAAGAAGAAAGCTGGAGAACTTGCAGTATCTGATTTTAAGATTTTCTCTAAAGTTTTGCAATTGTGGATTAACAAATTAGTCAATATAAAAGAATGAATTGCAAAGGATATCAAGACATATATGGCTGATTGATTTTCAGAATAATCACCAATGTAATTTAACAGGGAAAAATTTTTTAAAACAATTGTTCAGGGAAAACTAGGTATCTATATTTTAAAAATAATTAAAATTGATCTTATTTCACACCAGATAAGAATTAATTTGAGATGGACTTCATATCGAAACATCAAAAAGAAAACTCCAAATCACCTAAAAGAAAATCTAGGTAAATCAGACTAAAACAACATTTCTTAGGCAAGACACAAAAAGTATTTATCATAAAGAAAACAAAGATAACTGAAATCGAAATGAAAAACTTTTGTTCATCCAAACTCTGTTGAGAAACTAAAAGGCAAGCAAGCAGACTGGTAGAAAATATTTGCACTACATATGAAAAATGATTTGTATACAGAAAAAATATTAAAAATTTGCTTCAATCAAAAATAAAGGCAATTCAATTTTTAAAAGTAAGCAAAAAATACTAGCAATTCAATAGAAGAATTTATATAAATGACCAATAAACATTTGAAACAGAACTCAAAATTCTAAGTCATTAGATGTAAGTGGACCCTGAATGCCTATCATAATACTCCAAGAAATAGATTGGCAGAACACTGCTGGGGGGCGGGGAGCACACAACATCAATAAGAGTGCAGGATGCCAACCTAGGAGAAGTGAGGTCCAATGGGAGGCCCAAACTTCACCTGTACCTAGACCATGACGGTACCCAGTCCTGATTTATATACCACATCTTTAAAATAAAAATGAAATTTATATGGAAAATTTTTTAAAAAACAAAATATGACCTCACCAGTTTAGTTTTTAAAAGACTGCCAGTACTGAATTTTGAAAAGAAAACGGAGCAGTTATAACTCACATACATTGGTGATAGGAGTATATAATGGTACAAGTATATTGGAAATTTTTTGGATGCTTCTTAACAAAATTTAGCATGCTATAACCCATACTGTAATCCAAATTTTTTACTCCCAGTTTTCCTTGAAAAGTAAAGGCTTATATCCGCAAAAAGCATCAGAAAAAATAATAATAATAATGAGTAGTGTCACAACTCAAATGTCCATCAAGAGAAAAAAGGAAAAAGCAAACACACACAAAGAGACAGACAGAGAGAGAGAGAGAGAAGCAAAATAAGTTGTGCTCCACTTATATAATGGAACATGACTCAGCAATAAAAATAAACTCTGATACATTTAACAACACGGATAGATTTCTCACAGACATTATGCTGTGTAAAAGAAACTGCATAGAGAAGGAGATATACCTTATAACTAAGTATATTACATTCAAAAATAGGTCAAATTCATCTAAGGTGATAGTCATCACAACACTGGTTATCTTGTAAGGCAAGAGGATTAATTAGAACAAGGCATGAGAAAAAGTTATTATGTGATGAAAATGTCCTATAGTTGAATGGAATGATGATTACATGGGCATATACATGTCAAATTCTGTTGAACTGTACAATTCAACAAAGTTAATGTCTGTGCATTTAATAGTATATACATTATACCTTGTTTGTTTTTTAAAGTTATCCAATTAATGTTGTTAAAGTCATCTTAATCTAGACTCAGTCCAGGATGCAACTGCCTTCTTATGTCAGTTCAAGATAGTCTTTAATCTCCCTAGGAATTTCTCATGTTATTGTGTTTGTTTCCTAAAATCAGAAATTTACTCTGCCTTCTACAGTTTCTCCAGTGTTTACTTTGAAAGATCATGCTATTAATATCACACCTATTAGATATTATTTTTCACAACACAGAAAACAACTGCATGCATAAGTCTTGATTGGTCCAAGAGTTCATAATTGTAAGTAACTGAAGCAGAACAGTCACCAGAGAATATGTGCATTTCCAATTTCATATTGTGAAAGATAAAGTCAGTGGCAGGAAAGGTGAAATAAATTGAAACCATTAGTTTTATGGTAAATAGTCATTATCAATTGTCTATCCAAGGCAGAAATCATCATTATTCATAATAATATTCTCAGTTCTAACTTTATTTTTCCATACTAACTAGAAAAGTATAAAGAAAAACTACTAAATACACTATCTTTTTCTGGGAAGACTGACTATAATTACACATGTGTAAAGGCAATGTAAGGAGAGATTTTCTACTGGTTTTACTATTTGAAAGAGGGGAATATTTTATTCTTAAGAAAGTGTGTAAAGATGTGAATTAGAGAAAAAATTCAGTGGGATCAAGAACTAGAAAAGAGAATTCAAGCAAACTGTTCAATATAAAATTAGGTATGTGTCATAAAGACAGAAGCAAACTCACATCAGTGAGGTGGCTGCTTGTCCTCATAGTCTTGGGAGTATAGTCAAGCTTCAGCAATTTTCTCCAGCAATTCCTTAGCAGAAAATATTTGATGAAAATTTTATCAGCACTTGGAGAATGTGAGAATTCGTAAGAGGGCACAAGATCATATCTCTTTTAAAATGATCCATTTTTAGCCATTCTGTCTCAAATTCCCCTCAGTACAATCACTATTTTAAGGCAAAACCTCCAAAAAGTCCCTTTTGGTTCTCATATATTCTTTTAGTGGGGCTCCTTCTTAGCATATATTCACTCATCATCTACTCTGATTTAGAGTCTGCTTAGAGCTTTAGCATATGAAATATATACTGGTTCCTAAAGGTGAACAGAACTCTAGAAGACTTAAAACCTGGGGAGAGTAAACTGCTGTTTAAAGATTCCATCATATCCTTAAAATTAATAGCCACCTAAAGACAACGAATCATGATTAGAAAGTCAATGTTAAAGAGAGAGTGAGGAACAAGGAAACAGAAAATAGAGTCCATGAGCAGAGCGACTTCTATGCAGTAGACTCAAAGGCTTAAAATAAAAAGTTCCCAACTATTACTCATTCTGTCCTATAAATAACAAATAATGCTCTTCAAATCATAAGCAGACAAAGAAGCAACACATAAATGTCACTTGTAGCACCTCTTAGGTCAGGGCAGAATTAATATGTTTTGACTCTGGTGGACGGTATTGCTTACAACTATAAAAGTTTTTACACTGAAACTCCATAAGAAGAAGTCTGCATCTACCAGATAAGTAGGGCCAACATTGTCCCATAATCACTATCTTGGCACACCCATCCTGTCTCTTGAGTTACTTAGCTTCATTTCTACATCTGACTCAAAGTTTTCAGAGAGAGTTTGAAGAGTTCCTTAAAAATCGTGGTGCATCTGAAGTGCACAACATTTTTTTAGCAAGGCATACTGAAAGCTTAAGATGGTGAATGGACAGGTTGGGCTGTGAGAGTCTCTGCAAAGGTAAGTGTCCATAAAGACTCTCTGTGTGAATAGGCATGCGCTAGTGGGAGAGTGAATGTCCGTCTGAGGGGAGACTCAGGTCCATGCCCTTGGGAACCCCCTCTGAGGATGACTGCAAGCCCCCACCACCCTGAGATAGGAACGAAGGCATGTTCACAAGATCATCTGCTGCTTCCGGGACTTTCCTGCTGAATCCAGCTGATTCTCATTGCCTGACACCTGGCCCACACCATCACCTGTTATAGCATATCAGATATCAGCTGGAGCCCTAGATCTGATCAGTGAAGAGAGAGGATCAGGGGGAGCTGGAGAGGTGCACATGCCCAGTAAGAGACGCTGATAACAGCCATTTTCTCTGTCCCAGGACCAGGCAGAGACCTGCATTGCTCTGTCCAGCTCCACCCAGCTTCCAACTTGGGACCTAAGGACCAGGCAGAGATCTGCATTGCCCTGCCCAGCTCCATCTAGCCTCTAACTTGGGCCCTAAAATAATCTCATCAAATTGGGAGAAACAGAAGCTCCTCTCCCATGCTGGATTGGACACAGACAGGTCAGATCTGAGTGGCAGACTTGACAGGGAGCAAGCCAGCTGAGTCCACATCTAATCCATCCTCCTTCCAAAGTAGACCTACAGCTTCTGACCCAAGCTGTGAGCAACCCTATCTGCCTGTGCTGAGAGCAGAGGGGAGGGGCTAGAGATCAGAGCTGAAAGGACATTGGAATTACAGGAATGACTTCAGAGCGAGTTTTGTTCCTTGTTTTTATTTTATTTTTTTTTTTATTTTCTGTCTGTTAAGCTCATTTTTTATTTGTTTTTTGTTTTAGTTTTTTTCCTCTTTCAGTCTTTGATAATGTATTCATACTTACTTTGTTTCTGTTATTTTACTGATTTTTTTTATTTTTCTCTAATCTTTAGACTTCCTGTGGGTGCATGTGAAGAGTACATATATAGGCAGGTTTTTGTTGGACTGTATATTTGTATGACTATCTGTATGTTTGTTTTGTTTTGTTTTGTTTTTTAACTCTTTTCTGTCTTTGTGTCTCTTTTCATTTGTTAGTTTGTACATCTGTCTGTTTTCCCTCTAATTCTTCTCTCTCCCCACCTTCCTCTTGCCCCACCTCCTTCCTTTTCCCATTATTTTCTTTTTTCTTACCTCATTTTGCTTCCAGGGAGCAAACATATACACCAACTGCATGTAAGGCAGTGGGAAGTGGGTTCCAGGGTGCCCATACACCTGTTGGTGGATACTGGGATCAGCAGATAGATTTTGAATCACAGCTCCCCCCTCAATTAAACCTCTAAACTGCAGAAGTATAGCCCCCAAACCAGAGTCCAGCTTCAGAACTGAACAAAACCAAAGGATTCACATAAGGAAGAATAGGAGACTAAGCAAACAGAAGTAAAAGCAACCCTACCATCCCTGAATAACAGAATTAAAGGGGGGGGGGGGTGAGAGGGAGGAAAATCTACACAAATGAAGAAAAACCAAAAGAAGAAAATGGGTCTCACACAGTCTCCTGAGAAAACAGACTTCGGAATGCAAACATTGAAGAACCTCCAGAATGGCTGGTCTCAAAGTACAAACCAAGATATCAAGGCAATAATAGAAAGAATAAAAAGAATTGAGGAGAGATAAGAGGAAAATAGGAAGGAGTTGATAACTGAGATAACAGCAGTAAAGAATACTGTGAGTGAAATAAGTAACAAATTGATAAGCATGGAAAGCAGAATTAGTCAGGCAGAGGAAAGAATCTCAGAGCTTGAGTACCAAAATACAGAACTAACCCAAATGGTCAAACATAGAAAAAAAGCTTAAAAAGATGGAACAAAACTTTCAAGAGATGAGCAATCATTTCAAAAGGCCGAACCTAAGAGTAATTGCGCTTCCTGAGGCAGAGAGAGAGACAGAGACCACACTGGAACAAGCATTCCGTGAAATTATTCAAGAAAACTTCCCTCATCTCATCAGTGATGCAACCAATCAAACACGAGAGATTCAGAGAACCCCTGCAAGACAACAGATGAGAAGACCAACTCCTAGACACATGGTAATTTGCCTAAATGAAGTAAGTATAAAAGAAAAAATGCTAAAGGCAGCAAGAGAAAAAGATCAGACTACCTACTAGGGAAGAACAGTTAGAATAGCAGCAGGTTTATCTACAGAAACACATTAGACTAGGAGAACTTGAAGCCCAATCTTCAAAGTTCTCAAAGATAAACAATTTCAACTAAGAATAACCTACCCAGTTAAGCTAAGCTTCATCAGTGAGGGAGAATTAAAATCTTTCCCAAACATTCAATCCCTAAGAACTTACACTGCCTCTAGACCCAGCTCTGCAAGAAACACTTAAGAAAGTATTAAACACAGAAGGAAAGGAAAAAAGAATAAAATGTTCTTCACAAGAGTGCAGAAAAAAGATTGAAAACACACAATAAATCAACCCAAAAATCAAAAGAAAGACAAAAAACAAACAGGAACAAAAAAACTCTATAGGAACCTCATGACAAGGATAAACTCTCACATTTCAATAATTACCCTGAAAGTGAATGGAATAAATGCACCACTGAAAAGACGTAGAATGACAAAATGGATAAAATATCACAAGGCAACAATATACTGTCTCCAAGAACTCATCTCAACAGAAAGGACACTCACAAAGTAAAAGTAAGAGGATGGGAAGCAAAATTTCAGGCTAACAGAACACAAAAGAAAGCAGGAGTTGCGATCTTAATAGCAGATAAAAATACCCTTTAAGCTATCAAAATTTTAAAAAGATGCAGAAGATCACTATATAATGATAAAAGATTAAATCCATCAACAAGGAATACCCATCCTAAACATATATGCACCCAACATAGGAGCACCAACTTTCAAAAAGCAGCTTCTAGGCAAACTTTAAAAAGATATTGACTCTAACATTATCATTGCTGGGGACTTTAATGCCCCACACACAACTCTACTGGATCATTGAAACAAAAAATCAGCAAGAAGACCTGGAACCTCAATGTGACTCTTGACAAAAATGAACTTAATTGATACCTACAGAACACTCCACCAAAAGACCACATAATACACAGTCTACTCATCGCCACATGGAACATACTGTTAGATTGACCACATCCTTGGCGATAAATCAAGCATAACAAATTTCATAAGATTGAAATTCTGCCATGCACCTTCTCAGACCAGAGTGGAATAACAATAAATATCAACACCAACAAAGTTCCCCAAAACCCACAAAGACATAGACACTAAAGAGGATGATGCTAAGCAATTCCTGGGTCAACATGGAAATCAAAACAAAGATTATAAGATACCAGGATTTGCTCAGAAATTGGATGCCAGTTCCAACTTTCATAATAGCAAGATCATGGAACCAACTGTGCTGTCCATCAAAAGAGGACTGGATTAAAAAAAAATGTGGTACATATATACAATGGAATTATTACACAGCCATAAAAAAGAACAAAATCATGAATTTTGCAGCACCC
>NW_007253798.1:234121-267383 GCF_000164805.1 Carlito syrichta
AAGAAAAGGATTGACAGTGGTGGGAAACTACGGAGGGGGGCAGGAAGGGGCAGGGAGGTGGGATTAATGGTAGTCAATATCTGTCTGGGGAAAGGAGGCATACCTCATCAACAATTACTTGCACAATGAATATTTGCATATCTAACCCTTAACTTTACTCCACAATTTTAAAATAAAAAATATATATAATTTTTAAAAAGAAAGTAACCATAAAAAAATATAAGATAAGATACGGGGAAACAAATAAAAATGAAGAAACATCTTCCCAAAACCTCTGGGATGCCATGAAAACAGTAGTAATAGGGGGATTAATATCTCTACAAACACACTTGAAGAAAATGGAAAGATCACAAGCTAACAGCCTAACAACTCACCTAAGGAAGCTGAAAAAGGAAAACCACCAAAACCCTAACTTCGGCAGACAAATGCAGATCACCAAAATATAAGCCCAAACCTGGGATATAGAAGACAAAAAGTTAATACAAAAAAATCAATGAAACAAAAAGCTGGTTCTTTGAAAGGATAAACAAGATTGATGTTTCCCTAGACAGACTTTTCAAGAAAAAGAGAGAAAAAACCCAAATAAACAATCAGAAACACAAAAGATGAAGTCACCTCTGACCTTGAAGAAATACAAAAGTTTATCAGAGACTACTATGTACACTTGTATGGAAACAAACTGGAAAACCTAAAGGAAATGGAGGACTTTCTGACATCACACAAGCTTCCCAGGTTGAAACAAGAGGAAATCAAGACCCTAAATAGACCAATAACAATTCAGGAAATTGACTATGTTATAAGAAAACTACCAACAAAAATAAAAGACCTAGACCAGAGGACTTTCCAGCAGAATTCTACAAAACATACAGGAGGAACTAATACCAATCCTATTGAATGTATTTCAGGCAATTGAGAAAGATGGAACTCTCCCCAAATGATTTAATGAAACTAACATCACATTGATACCCAAGTCAGGTAAAGATACAACAAAGAAAGAGAACTACAGGTCAATATTCTTGATGAGCATAAATGCTAAAATTCTCAACAAGATCATGGCAAACCGGATTCAATAAAACATCCCAAAAATTGTCCACCACAACCAAGTAGGCTGCATCCCTGTATTGCAGGGCTAGTTCAACGTTCGTAAGACCATAAATGTAATTAAATACATCAACAGATGTAAAAATAAAAGCCATATGATTATATAATTAAATGCAGAAAAAGCTTTTGATAAAATACAGCACCCTTTCTTAATAAAAATCCTCGAACATCTAGGCAGAAATGGAGCATACCTCAAAATAGTAAGAGCCATCTACAAGAAACCCACAGCCAGCATACTGCTAGCTAAACAGATAGAAATTGGGACCATTTACCCTGAAAACCAGAACAAGACAAGGATACCCACTCTCATCCCTCCTGTTCAACATCATCTTGGAAGTTCTAACTAGAGCAATCAGGGAAGAGAAGGAGATCAGGGGTATCCAAATAACAAAAAAGGAAATCAATTTGTCCTTCTTTGCAGATGACATGATTTTATACCTCGAAAACCCAAGAAAATCTGTCAAAAATCTCCTTGCACTGATAAAGGACTTTGGCAAAGTCCTGGGGTATAAAATAAACACACAAAAGACAGTTGCATTCCTACATACCAACAAAAAATAGACAGAAACCCACATAAAAAGCACAATCCCATTCACAATAGCCACAAAAAAAATGAAATACCTTGACTTCTTCCTAACCAGAGACATGAAAGACCTTTACAATGAAAACTACAAAACACTGCTCAAAGAAATCAAAGATGATACAAAAAATGGAAAAATATTCCATGATCATGGTTGGAAGAATCAACATTGTTAAGATGTCCATTGACCTAAGGCAACCTAAGATTTAATGCAATATCCATCAAATTACCAGCAACATTCTTCTCAGGTCTAGAAACAACAATACAGGAATTCAAATGGAAACATAAATGACCACAAATAACTAAAACAATCCTCAGCAAAAACAAAACAAAACAAACAAACAAAAAAAAACAAACAAAGCAAGAGGTATCACACTCCCAGACTGTAAATGTTATTATAAAGCTGCAATAATGAAAACAGCCTGGTATTGGTACAAGAACAGGCATAAAAACCAATGGAATAGGATTGAGAATCCAGAAGCAAAACCTCAATTTCTCAACCAATTCATCTTCGACAAAGCCTCCACCACCAACCACTGGGGAGAGGAGAACTTATTCAGTAAACGGTGGTGGGAAAACTGGCTGACCACATGCAGAAGATTGAAACAGGACCCCTATCTATCCCCAGACACAAAAATCAACTATAAATGGATCAGAGACCTAAACGTAAAACCTCAAACTATAAGAACCTTAGAATGCGGGAGACACTCTTATGGAAGATGGAACTGGCAACCAATTCCTGATCAAAACCCCAAGTGCCCGTGCCACAAGAGATAAGATAGACAAGTGAGACCTTATCAAACTGACAATTCTTCTGCAAAGTCAAAGAAACCATCACGAGAGCAGGGAGACAGTCCACAGACTGGGAAAAAATGTTTGCCCACTCTATGTCTGACAAAGTCCTAACATCTAGGACTACAAGCAACTCAAACATGCTGAAAGAAAAAAAAAAAACAAAAACAGCCCCATTACAAAGTGGGCAAAATGTATGAATAAACAGACAGGCTCGGTGGCGCAGCCTGTAATCCCGCGCCTTTGGGAGGCTGAGGTGAGTGGATTCGAGACCCACCTGGGAAACTTGGCGACACCTCATCTCTACAATAAATCAAAAAATCAGCCAGGCGTGGTAGTGCATGCCTGTAATTCCGGCTACTCGGAAGGCTGAGGTGGCAGGATCCCTGGAGCCTAGGAGGTTGAGGCTGCAATGAAAAGCAGTGTGGCGATTCCTAAAAGCTCTAAAAATCGACCTTCCATATAACCCCACAATCCCCCTACTGGGAATATACCTGGAAGAACTCAAATCGCTCTATAAAAAAGATACCTGCACACGTATGTTTATTGCAGCATCACTCACAATAGCAAGAGCATGAAACCAACGTGCTGCCCATCAAAAGAGGACTAGATTTTAAAAAGTGGTACATATACACAATGGAATATTACACAGCCATAAAGAAGAACAAAATCATGAACTTCACAGCAACCTGTATGAACTTAGAGTCTATAATACATAGTGATCTCTCACAGAAACAAAAAAGCTGAGTATCACATGTTCTCACTCATAAGTGGACCTTGAACAACTATTGTAATACCATAAGAAAAGGATTGACAGTAGTGGGAAACTGCAGGGACGTGGCGGGGTGGGGAGTTGGGGTTGGCAGTAGTGGGAAACTGCCTGAGGAAGGGAGGACACACCTCATCAACAAGGGTACCTGCACAATGAATATTTGTATACCTAACCCTGAATTGTACCCCACAATTTTTTTTAAAAAACATGTGTTGAAAGGAGTAATAGGTGTGAAAAGTGTTGTCCAACCCCACGGAATGCATTTTTCTTCTCTGCTATAAGTAATAAACCCAGCTTCTTCTGGTACAGATGTGTTGTTGGTGATCTTTGAATGAATGAAATTGATGAATCCTAAGTAATGGTGGATTTTGTTATATGGCATTTCCAAAACATTAAATTACATTTCTAAGGCACTTTACTATATTCTAGACATTGTTGCAAATGATTTACACATTAACTCTTTTAGTCCTTTTAGTACCTATGAAATAGATACTACACTACAAATGAGGACAAACATTATTTTAAAAGTTTGTGATTTATTTAAAACACAGAACCCAGGTTTCACAGTTTTAGAATCTGTTCCCTAAGCCACACAATATAATCAGAAAAAAATTAATAGGTTTACTCAGTTATTTTTTGCTATATTTTGAGAGTCAGGAGGAAAGCTGTAGAGAAGGAGTGTGTGCTGGAAACAATGAGTGCATTATTTTGTTTTGTTTTTATTTCATTGACAGCACAAGAATATAAATTTGAGAATAATATACTCAATTATGTACAGTAAAATCTATACTATATTCAGAGTCAATTTCTATTGATACTTCAGAAATACTCAGGTCTTTTTAACTAGATTGTTTTAATGTACTATTTGATGTAAATATAATCTTTTAGGAAAGCACCTAATATCAAGAAAAGAGTGTTTGCATCTCTAAATATGAACTAACAAATTTAAATCATGGCAGTTATTGGTTAAACAGTGCATGGCTAACCAAATAGAAATTGTAAAATGATGAAGAACAAGAAAGAAGATTCCCAAAGGGCTTTCTCAGTACTTGAATCATACTTATTTTATCTGCAAAAGAACATATATTTTCACTAAGTGAAGTTTATTGTCACTCATTTTATTCATGCCTTTGCCTTTTTTTGTAAAAACTATGTTGGAATTTTAGCTTTACAGACAAGTAGCTACAATAGAACACCCAGTTTCAGTTATTCCTAAAAAGTTACCATCTTATCACTATGCATGTGTAGAACTAAGAAAGCAGTCTTAGTCCATTACTATTAACTGAACTCCAAACTGAAGAGTGCTGATATACTGAGAGCTCTACTACTGACATAATTTTCAGGTTTGTATCAGTCTCCACTACTGACATAATATTCAGGTTTGTATCAGTCTCCATTACTGACATAATTTTCAGGTTTGTTCCTTTAGGCCCCAAAATAATCAGTCAAGACATTGGCCATTTGGAGTACATTTACCTCAGGCTGCCCTTCCTCCCATGTAAAGCCTACCTCTGCCCACAGAAGGGATGTCTGTTCACTATTGACCACTCAGCTGTGCCTTGGGTGTGCGATGTGGCAAACTGTTCATTTCTGGCTAGCTCTAACGTCTGCTAATGATTGATATTTAAATAAGATCCAAGTCTCCTCCTCAAGCAATTGGTCATGAAGAACCTCAGCAGGCCCAGGGATGAATTGAACAGAAAAAAGTGTTAGCAAGGGAGATTAAATCATTTGTACACATAATTTACTTATTCCTTCTAAAACTACTAAAGCTAGTTCCACCTCTCTCACATATAATCAAGTAATAATGTCCACCTCTTTCACATAATCAAGTGTGCAACCATCACTCTTCCTTGTTAATTAGTGTATCTAATTATATCCAGCTAATATCAGGAAATTCTGATTGTATAGGCTCTGTTCCATGTTCCATTGCCAGTTGCTCATGGTCTATCAATGTCCGATAACACACAAAGATATGTTTTTTATATGTAAAATTATTCTGAACCACCATGGAGGACATGGTTCTGCTTGAGAAGTCTAGTAATCTGTGCTCTTATTTACATATTAGGCATCCCACTGATATCTCCAGCACAATCAGATCTCTCAGATCACAATCTATTTTCAGAGCACCTTGAACCACAGCTTGAACTTGCTATCGACTCTCTCTTGTCCCAGGTCCTATGTTAAAACTTGAAGACATCTGCTAACTCAATAAAAGTATCACAGAAGTAATTTTTTAAGCAAAGAAAGGGACGTTATATTAGCATGGTTATAAGCAACACATCACATGTGAACTGAACCTTAGAGTTTACAACCCCAACCAAGCTGTAAGTAGATAAATTAGTAGAGTAAAATCTATTATTGTATTGTATAGAAATAAAATCACCCTAAACTTCAAACAGAAGATTGAAAATCATTTTACAACAGAAATAAAAACACCAATTTTTATATTTTAAAAAGAACCAGCTCTTCAGTGGCAGAGCATCAAAAGTATCAAAGGATGTACCCAATTAGCTTTGTAATGTGTAATTGTTTAACTATTCATTCCATGTGGACCAAGCCTATTTTCAAAGCTTAACTTAAGCTGTTCATCTTTTCATCGTTTGGGGTCACACTGTTTTAACCTTTCTTTCTCTATTATTTTAAATTATTTAAACATATCAGCATAATAATTAACTAAACTTCATAACTTACTGTTAAGATCAAAGACTTTCCCTAAACTTAAGTAAAGAATGGAGAAACCAAACACTAAAATCTTGAAAAGTTCAATGACAGTGCAGCCAGTACCAACTTAGAAAAAGACTCTTGCATACATACAATCCCTTAGAGTTCTACTACAGTACATATTAGCGTTGAACCAGTTAGCAAAATACTGAACCCAATAAGCAAGGATAACAATGGCCATTCTTATAGATACTCTCATGTGCGTACTAAATTTTGCAAGATGAACTTCACATATGATAAAGAAGATTTGAGAAACTGTTTCCCAGAAACCATGTCTCCCTGCCAATACCAATTTGACCTCAGGGAAATGATATAGACCCCACTGCAACTGGTGTTGATTCATGGCATGGCCCACAGTATGGGTGCTAAATAATCTGAGAACCAGCATGACCCTTCTTCCTGATCATGAGGAAAACACTGAATAATGAGAATCAATCTTACCAGCAAGCTGCAAAAGGCCATGCAGATAGAAAGTTACTTTTGTCCGGTTAACATTCTTCGGAGTATCCAAACTTGTCACCTTCAAAATTGAAAGTGTGGACACACAATTTGAATACACTGATTGAAAAATGCCTTTGTGATTTGAACATTTTCCTCAACACTACCCATATAAGAATTTCCAGTGGTGGCTTTACGTGCTCTTAATGAGTCACAGCTTAAGAACAGGGTCTCTGGAGGTGGGGCCTCATGGCTCCTGAGACCCTGGCTTTGTCCTTGCAAGCCTGAAACCAAAAACAGACTGGGGATCAGGAAAGAATGAACAGGAAGAACTGCAAGGTGGAAAGTCAAAGTATGAGAAAAGAGGAATGGCTGGGAGCAGGGAAAGAAGATGAAGAGTGTCAAATGCTAGAATAGTCTTACTCACACAAGTACTCTTAAAAGAGGTGTATGTGGCCTCCAAAATCCAAAGATGTCAACCAAGCACTTCTCTGTGTCCTAGTGGTAATAGTTGCAAAGTATAGCAACTTTTTCTTTACCAAATAGGGGAATATCCCCGTGTGACCCATACCCTATAATTTATACTATAAGTTTACTGATAGGGTCTTCTCCTGAATGTTCATCGATTTTATCCACTTCCTGATGTACATGTGTCTTGATAGAATATTTAGGTTACTTGTAATTTCCCAATTATCAGGTCTAATTAGCACAATGTCACCAATGGGGTAGACCAGCATGATATTCCTTAGAATATCAAGATTACTGAGGTTCCTGTGTACTACATTATGAAAGACAGCAGAAGTAACACAGCCCTGGGGCAAGACAGTGGATATGTGCTGCTGTTCTTGCTATTTAAATCCAAACTGTTCTTAATCCTCCCTGATGATGGTTTTGGAGAAGCAAGCAGTTGCCAGATAAAAGGCCACATACTAAGTGCCAGAGGCTGTGTTGATATGTTCTGCTGGAAATATTACATCTGACACAGCATCTGTGATTGGGCTTCCACTATGTTGAAAGAGGCAATCTGCCACTGAACCTGAGTGTCCCTGAATGGTCTCTCTCGGTACACCAGGAATGTGAAATCCAGGCCAGACTTTCCTGTGCCATTTCTCAGGGTAGGGTATGTAGTGAGCAACTTTGAGAGACAAGGTAGTGTCTCCCTTTGGACATTACATTCCCCCATCTCTGTCTTCCTCTGCTTTGATGCACAGCACCAACCTGAGCCATTCTGAGTTGCCCCTGAGGACTTGGAGCCAAAGAAACCAGCACAACATAATGTCTCTGCAGTTTCTGTATCAATAAAAAAGTATTTTGTCTCTGACCCAGGAGTTTCATGTTTTCTGTTGGCATTCATTAAATATTAACAGGTTTGTGCTGGTTTGTAAGAAGAATAAAATCCTAGTTCCTGACACACAGTTTAAATGTATAGTAGGGCTCCATCATCCACCATGAAATATCTGTTTTTGCAAAAGCCTGATAAAGACTACTTCTTCTGCATTTGTGATGGTGGTTTTAATCTCTTTATTTCCTAAAGAAGGAATTTCTTCTGGTATTGAAGAAAATAAGAATACATAACCTTTGAATATGCCTCTTTGATTTAAAAAATATTTTGAGCTAAAGGCAGTTAGGATGCAGTAAACCCAGGAAAACCTCCCTGCACTCTCCCCATTTTATACCTAAATGCAAGATATCAATTATCTTTTAGTGGATATAACTCTAGACTTTTATAGACTTTTATCAGTCCAGATATATGGCACCAGAGAAATCTACAAGGAAACCTTACTCCATTAATTTCCTCCCACATATTTGCCTCCCTACAGTTTGCCACTATTGGAAGCCTAAATCCACTTTCCTTTGTCTTGTCATTTTCTCCAAATGTATTGTTCTTTGTTAAAGATGCTGTATAAGTCAGAGTTCTAAGTCATCGCTTCAAGTTACTCATTTTCCTGAGTTTCTCTCAGGTATATGTGAATTAAAATGTTAATAAACATGTTTGCTTTTCTCTTGTTAATTTGTCTTTTATTATAGAGGTCCCAGCTGAAGATGTATAAGAGTAGAAGGAAAGAGATTTTATTTTCTCACCTATAGTTTAAGATCTTGATGGTGAGACTACTAAATATCTTTGAAGCTTCCACTTGGTTTCTCATACCATAATGACCCTTACTCTATAGGTATGGAAGCAATGTGAATATTCTGCTCACTTCTGAAGTTGTCTATGTCCATTACACATCCAGAAAACAGAGAAATAATCACAGGATGTGTCTATGGATTTATGTAACCAGTTGTGATCCTGACTCAGACCAAAACTTCATTTATGACTTGGCCTCTAATGCCCACTCTAACTTAAAACCACAATGCGATTTTGTGTGCCTGCTCTTATTGTCACAAAACCTTGTATCTAACAGTCCTTGAAAATTCTGGGTTTTCCCCTTTCTCTATTGTACTATTAATGTATAGTTAGCCAAAGGATTCTTTAGAGAGGTAATAGAACAACATGTGCCACATGTAATCGTGGAGAATTTTCAGGTTCTTTCTCAAGGCAACCCAAGCTCTTTCCAATTATTTAGTCTCTGGATCTGTGAACTGGTAGAAACTTAGGACCTAAGTTAGAGATTCCAAACTTGCCATTCTTAAATCCAATGTCAGACTTCCGCTACTCATCTGTCAACATTTCTCTGATTACATAAATTGATCAATACCCTAAACAGCTGTCTAGCTATCTGACTTTTAGGATCATCATAACTTATTAGCTACCACCAAAAGTTCTTGAGAGTCATAGCACATTGATTGTCACTACAGCTTTGTTTTCCATTGTGGTAATAATGACCATCCTACCTTTGAGGTTTGAGTGCTGATGCTTGGTCTCTGCAATTTAGGGATCCAATTATTCCCACTGATATTATGAAACTCAGTTGCACAGCGCACCTTCTACTGAGAACACAAACCTACAGAGGAAAGCCACTACTGAGAGTCTAAGAAATGCTTGTCATCATCAATAGCATTCTTACCACATTAGTGAAGAGAATATTCTCTGGACCCAACTAAAGAACACAGTTAAGTGATAGTTTCTTTGGCTGCCATTAATATATCTATATTAATATATATCACAAATTGAATTCCCTTGTCTTTTATTTTATACCATGCCGAGGAAGTTCTGCCATCTTTACTTTGTTTACTATAGACATAGTTGCATGTCAAAATTTCATGAGTTATCACAGAACATCATTAGGATGAGTTTCAAGAGTACTTGCAAAATATTGAATACAAAATCATAGGTCAGTGCCTCATGTTAATAATTATTTCCTATTATGTCAAGAATAATAATGACTCCCCAAATATATCCATGTCCTAATTCTTGAAACTTGTAAATAAACATGTTAACTTACATGAAAGCAATGAAATTTCAAATGTACTTAAACTGAGAAGATTGAGATGGGGGAGAAAATTCAGATGAAGCAAATATTATCACAGGGTCAAAGGAAATGAGGAAGGTCAGAGCCAGAATAGAAAATATGATGACTGAAGGAGAGGTTGGAGTGATTTGAAGAAGAAACTATAAGAAATGTGGGCAGCCTCTAAAAGCTGGAAAAACAAAGAAATGTATTCTTTCCCAGAGCCTCCAGAATGAACACAGTCCTACCAATCCATTTTGGACTTCTGTCCTACAGAATAGTAGGATGTCACATTTGTGAAATTTTGAAAGACTATCTTTGTGGGAATTTGGTGGAGCAGCAACAGTAAACTAAACCCTATTTAGCCTTCTACTAGTCCTCTTCCCTTCAGTCTATCTCTCTCAAAGTCTACTCCCATGTGTTTTTCTCTAGTTCTTGCTAGTAAATATTAGCCCAATCTGAAATCCTTTTGCTGTATAAAGCTTGAACTTACCTGTTTGAGCTATATTGAAACCTGAAGACACGGAAAAGAGAATTGTTCCCAAAGAAAACAAGCACTCTCTTATTAGAAATGATCTCACGTAAGATCATTATACAAACCTCAAGCAAGATGTAAGGAGCTATTTCTGCCATCCAGAAAATCATAAAAGTATTTTGGAGTCTGGCTGGGTGCAGTGGTCCATGCCTGTAACCTCAGCATTTTCGGAGGCTGAGCCAGGAACCCAGGGATTTGAGACCAGTTTGGGCAACATAGGCCCTGTCTGTACAAAAATTATTTTTTAAAAAATGTCTTTTGGAGTCAATATTTTTGAGGTTTTTATCCAAATATTCCAGTGGACTTACTCAGGGTCCCATTTTCCCTATTAGAATCCTAAGTTTGACAAAACAAACATGGAAAGCTTCGAATAGAACCTATTTTATGGTTGGGCCACTATTATAATATGATCCTAGCCTGTTTTATAGCACAGTCCTACCTGCAATTGTAGGAGAAAAAAGTATACTTTACAGTTGCCAAAGAGGCTCTCTGGCTTTCAAATATGTCTAATTGGAAGTTACCAGCTCTAAACCTATATGTCTGAGATATTTTCATGAAACAACTTTTATTTCAATGTCTTGTCTTTATGCAATATTCCTAACAACTCTAATTAAATAAAAGATATGCTGCCATCATCTCAAATAATAAAATATTACAAGTGAAGGCAAAATGTGAGCTGTCAATTATGTACAGTATAAGTCACCAAAGCCATATCTCTTCTTACACTGTTGAATGGCTAATATTGGTCTAGTATCTGATTATGAGAATGCACCCAGGAAAGAAAATCAGAGGCTGGGAGGAATCTTATTGTCCTACTGTCTTTTCCTCAGTCACTCTACTGAGTCATTTTGTGTAAACCAGTCAATTTTATAGCACAGTCCTACCTACAATTGTACTGAATGCTTGACACTTGAATTACTCTAAGTTCTCATTTTTCAATCCAAATATATGCTATAATTTTTCTTCAACAACTGTGAAGGGTATGCTTACAATTGTGAAGGTAAACGTATGTTTTGGGAATTTTTCTTATTGTCAGTGTTGAATTGTATATTTCAGGATCATCATAAAAATGACTTTTGGGTAGAATTCTACTGCTAAGTAGGCCATAAAACCAGAAGGGTTTCTTGGGAATAAATCTTAATAACTGAGGCAGATATCATGTGCTACTGAGTCATCTGAATGTGCTCAGGGGTACCAGTTGCTCATATGTGCATTTGTACAAATCACTAAAAGGCTTCCCTACCTCCTGATAATTTACTTCCACATATAGGAAATTTTTAATAATCTATTAATTTTTTAAAAGTGATACTTTACTGTCATATTCAAGAAAATTTTTTATAATGAATGTATACATCTATGATGTCCTCAATGTGAGTGGCTCACATGTCAATTTAACACCTTGTCCAATATGCAATCACAGAACTCTGCATGAATACCCTAAAGTTCATCCTCAGAGGTTAGTAATTATTGACCATGTATGTTCTCTTGTAAAAGCTTAATTCTACATTGGTCTTAAAGGGCTATGGCTTCAATTATGTAAAACTAAATTGGTTAATGGTCATATTTAGTCCAAAAGTGCATATAGGATTCAGCCCTAGAAATATCAGAGGCAAACTCAAAGATCAGTAAAATCCCTCTCCTTTCATGTAAAGTCAACTTCTGGTATACTTATAGTGGATAAGTGATTGATGAGTCACTAATAGGAACTGTAGAATCATAATGGAGAACTATTGAGATTATCCTATGTATTCTCTTTCTAATCACACAAAAACTCCAAGAGTTGGCCTGAAATAAGTGCTGATGCAGACCTCTGAGACCATGAGCTTCTGAAATGTCAATCCAAGAAAATATATGAAGTTTGAATGCAGACCCATGTCTTAGTTCATTCTGGGCTGCTGTAACAGACTACCTAAGGCTGGATAATTTATAATGAACAGAAATGTATTGGCTTGCAGTATTAGAGGATGGAAAATCTAATATCATGCTACTGGCATCTAGAGAGGGCATTCTTGGTTTGTCCACATATGTTAGGGGCAAAAAGGTAGAGAGCAAGAGGGGAATAAACTTGTCATATTACAGTGGCACCAATCCTTCTCATTTAGCCCTCATGGCTAAATCATCTCTTAAAGATCTCACCTCTTAATACTGTTACAATAGCAGTAACATGAGTTTTGGAGTTAGCATTCAAACCATGGAATTCTGCCCCTGGCACAAATATATTCTCTCCATCTCAATACCACTAAAAATCTTAACTTCTTTCAGCATCAACTCAAAAGTCTAAAGCCCTGAATCTCATCTAAATCAGATATGGGTGAGACTCAAGGCACAATTAGATGTAGGTGAGACACAGGTTTCCTAATACTGTTACAATGGCAATTAAATATTAATATGAGTTTTGAAGAGGACATTCAAACCACTGCAGCCTATGATGACATTTTAATTCAAGTAGTTTTAAAGGATCTCACCCAAGAGTATTGAAAGGTGATATTTATTTTTCACTATTCCAATATATTTTTCAATATTTTAAAAATTTCGGCCTCTTTTAGTACCATAAAAATAATTTCAAACTTTTAATGTTTTCTTCTAGTGGGTTCTTGGCATCTTTCAGCACCTGTCCATAAACATTCTAAACATGCCTGAGTTATGTGAAGAGTTCTTTGATCTTTATTTATAGATGGCTATTTAAATTTTCTGCCTCCCTTGTCTACCCATCAGGTAAAAGCCCCAAAGTTACAAAAAATCCAGAATAGCAATTATAAATAATATGTAGCATTATCTTAACAAATACGAAAGGAAGCAGTAAATATCCTAAGCTGAATAGCACATGCTGGGTATTAGGAGCTATTGTGACACATAAGCCACATAATCTAATAGTTATATTTTAAACTTCATTGTATTTCCATGCTTAAAGATATTCAGAACTCTTGGCTTTTATCTTTATCTCCACTTCCTTATTGGAACACACACCCCTTTCCTTGGCTTAGGTGATATATCGTCCTAGTTTTGCCCAGTATCTCTGTCCACAATTGCTCTGTTCATTTGTAGGCCATTTTATACCTGACCATTGGAGTTTGAACCATTCGAATTATTTTTTTTTCATTACATGCTAATTCTTTTATATCAGTAGTATAGCCCTACATGTAGTAAGGAAATTTAATTTGTAGTTAAACGTTCCACAAAGAAAATTGCAGGCCTAAATGACATCATCGGTATATTAAGTCAAGCAGTTAAGAAAGACATAAAATAAGTTCTATTGAAGCTTTTCAACATAATAAATATGAGGGCCTATGGGCCTATTTCATGAAGATAGTATTACTCTGACACTAAAACTAGACTTAGACAGTCACAGACTATTAATTTATCAACCATCTCCTTCATGAATATAGATGCAAAAACCTTAAATAAAATATTAAGAAACAATATTTACAGAGACAAGATGGGGCATTGCAAAATGATCAAAAGTTTGATCCACAAAAATAAATACCGATCTTAAATACATATGCACAAACAGAACTGCAAAATATATGAAATAAAAACTGATAAAAATAAAAAATATGGAAAAATTCAGTAAAACCATCAAATGATTATAGAACACTTTAACCTCCAGCAATAGAATACACATTTTTGTCAAGTATCCATGGAATATTCACTAGAATAGACCACATGTTGAATAATAAAATAAACTTCAAGAAATTTAAAATAATTAAAATAGTCATGTATTGCTCAATGACAAGGGCATGTCCTGAAAAACATATCATTATGCAATTTCACCATTGTGTAAATATCATTACACAAACCTAGATGGTGTTACTACATATATGGTATAGCCTAATGTCACCGTACTGAACACTGTAGGCAATTGTAACACAATGGTAAGTATTTTTGTATCTAAACATAAAAGTTACAGTAATTATATGGTATTATAATCTTATGGGACTGCCATCATGTAGGTGGTTTATCATTGACTGAAACATTATGTGACTGCAATATTGAGTGTGTACTCTGTCTACAATAAAGTTAAACTAGAAATTAATAACAGAAAGATAGCAACAACAAAAAAATTCCAAACACTTGGAAAGTAAGAAACATACCTTTAATTAATGCATTGGTCAAAAAATAAGTCTCATGGGAAATTAAAAAATACAGCGACTAAATGGAAATGAAAATTAAACATATGAGAATTTATGAGATGCAGTTAAATCAGTGCTAGAGGAAAATTAATAGCACTAAAATTCTTACATTAGAAAGAAGAAAGTATATCAAAACATTAATTTAAATTCCAAGTAGAACTAATTAGGTAAAGAAAAAATAGACCCAAAGCAAGTGAAAGGAAAAAAATAATAAATATCAGAAATCAGTGAAATTGCAAGCAGGAAAACAATATAGAAAATCAATGTAACAAATAGTTTGATAACTTTGATGATTGCACAGATCTACACATGTGATAAAATGACTTAGAACTATACACACAATTTATACCAATGTCAACTTCTTGGTTTAATACTGTACTATAGCTATTTAGCCAACAGAGAAAACTGGACAAAAAATATACAGAACCTCGATATCATCTCTTTAACTTCCTGTGAATCTAGTATTACTTGAAAACAATAAAGAAAAAATTATTAAAAATTGAGCAAACATTTTGGACAAACACTTCACCAAAGCAGAACTATAGATGACAACTAAGAACATGAAAAATTGTTCAATATCATTAACCATTAGGTAAATGCAAATCAAAACCCTCATAACACACTTCTACATATTTTTTATAATATCTAAATTTTTTAAAAATATATACAAACCAATAATAACAGACTGTAGCCAGGATGCAGAACAACTGGAACTCTTATGCATTTCTGGTCTAAATGCAAAAGTGCAGATACTTTGGAAGATAATTTGGCAGTTTGTTCTATAGGTTATCATTCATTTATCATGAGACTCAGCAATCCCAATCCCAGATGGTTACAAAAGTCAAAAACCTATGTTGCCACAAACATGTACATAAAAGTTCATAGTATCTTTTTTTATAATCATCAAAAACTGGGAAAATCCCCAAATATCCTTTAACTAGTAAATGGATAAATGTATCACTATATATCACTGCTGTGGAATGATAGTAAGGAATAAAAAGGAATCAAAACCAGAGGTGTATACAAAAACATAAATAAATCTCACATTAATTATGCCAATTGGAAAAACTCAAAACACAACATATTGTATGATTCTATTTATGTTACACTTAAGGAAACTATAGGGGCAAAAGAGGACATAGATGTAAGAATGAGGATGGAAAGGGTGTTGTTAAATTTAATTTTTTTTTTTTTTTTGAGAAGACAGGATTTATTGAGAGGACAGAGAAGCTCCCACAATGGGAGGGAACCCGAAGGGATTGCTCCATTAAATTAATTTTAGCCTAAAGCTGCCTCCTTTCATAGTTTAAGTTCAGCCCAAAGGTTTCTCCAAACATAATGAACCGCAGCCTAACTGGATGTGTAAATGGACTAACATACTTTTGTGTTACTCACCAAGTTTCAGCCAATCAAAGGTGGCCAGCTCTTTAAACTGGGTTCAAATAAGGTATAGGTCGAGATGCTTCTGTATCTCACTACACTTTTCTTTACTCCTTTTTCCGTAAAATCTTCTTTTCCCAGGTGACTTCTCTGGAATCTTTCTAAGTCTACTCTAGTTCTGGAGGCTGCCCAATTCATGAATTTTTCTTTGCTTCATTAGATTATGTTAAACTTAATCTGTTTACGCCTTTTTGATTTGTTTTGTTTTTTGTTTTCAGATGCAAGGGACCTTTTAGGGTGATGAAACTTCTCTATATTTTTTATTGTCTTGATGATTATCACCCTTTAGGTATTTTTAAAAATTCCAAAAAGGTAAATTATGTAAATTGTACCTCAGTATTAAATACAACCAAGCAAACAAGAATACCTAAACCAAGAAACATAAATTAAGAGGATAGGTTAAATTTAAAAATACCACTTATAGCCAGGCTCGGTGGCTCAGCCGTTAATCCCGCACCTTTGGGAGACTGAGATGAGTGGATTGCCTGAGCCCGCGGGTTCGAGACCCGCCTGGGCAGCGAGACCTCATCTCTACAATAAATCAAAAAATCAGCCGGACGTGGTAGCGAATACCTGTAATTCCGGCTACTCTGAAGGCTGAGGCGGAAGGATCTCCAGAGACCAGCAAATCGAGGCTGCAGTGGCTGGGAGCGGCCATTGCACCCCAGTCTGGGTGACAGAGTGATACTCCAACTCAAAAACAACAAAAAAATACCACTTATCTGACCAGGTGCGGTAGTTCATGCCTGTAATCCCAGCACTTTGGGAGGGTGAGGTGGGAGAATTGCTTGAGCCCAGGAGGTTGAGACTAGCCTAGGCAACATAGGGAGATCTTATCTCTACAAAAAATTTGAAAAAATAAAAGCCAGGTGTGGTGGCATGCACCTATAGTCCCAGCTACTTGGGAGGTTGAGGAAGAAGACCCCCAAGTCTAGGAGTTTGATGTGGTAGTGAGTCAAGTTCATGCCACTAAACCCCAGTCTGGGTGACAGAGTGAACCCTGACTCAAAAAACAAAAAAAATACCACTTATCCCAATATATGAATATGTAACTTGACCTTTTAAAAGACAAGATACTCAGATTAGATAATAAATTCAGCTATGTACTCTTAACCAGAAATATGTCTAAAAGATATGGCACAGAAAGTTTGAGAGAAAAGTATAGAAAGCATGTGTTACATAAATAATTACAAGAAAAATGTTTTAATAATATTGTATCAGATTGTATTAAATACATTTTAATGCAAAAACTGAAAACAAAATGGAAAACACATTATTTATGTCCAAGGGGAACTTTTAAATGTAGTATATAAAGATCTGATTAAAAAACACAACTAAATGTTAACATTTTTTATATCTGATTACATCGGTACATAATAGTCTTTCTTGTTTTAAATATTTTAAATTATAAATAAGCATAAAAAGAAAATAAACAATTGCAAAATATAGTAAATCTCTAGACATCCTTAACCTGGAGAAATGTTCTAGGTATTTATCTCTAACCTTTAATTTCGGTGCTCACTAGTAGAGAAATATAAGACCTAAAAAAGTCCAATAACAATTAGGTAAACATTTCAAGAAAAGGAACTAAAAAAAAAATTTACAAATGCTACAAAAGCCTCAAGATGGAACATGCAAACCTGATAACAACATTGCAGGAACATGCTGTTTAGGCTATGAGAAGGCACTGATCACTGTTAAATAATTCTGTTATACCAATAACTACAATCAGTTATTTGGAGCCAAATTCCCACAAGTAACCCCTTCACACAGCAATTTCAACATGTAAGCCCCTCTGCACAGATATAACATTAGCCCACATCTTTGCAGACAGTCTCCCTTTGCTACTTGCTCTGCCCACTGCTCTTTTGCAGCATATCTTTGTATCTCTCCTTTAAGAAACCATCAAGAGAGCATGGAGACAGTCCACAGAATGGGAAAAAATATTTGCCAACTGTATATCTGACAAAGGCCTAACATCTAGGATCTACAAGGAACTCAAACGCGCCGAAAGAAAAAAAAACAAATAGCCCCTTTAAAAAGTGGGCAAAAGACGTGAATAGGCACTTCTCAGAAGAAAATATAGGGGCAATCAATAGACATATGAAAAAGTGCTCAGTCTCACTCATCATCAGAGAAATGCAAATCAAAACCACATTGAGATACCACCTAACCCCAGTAAGAATGGCCGTCATTAATAAAACAAACAACAACAGATGCTGGTGAGGATGTGGAGAAAAAGTAACACTTCTACACTGCTGGTGGGAATGCAAACTAGTGCAACCTCTTTGGAAGACAGGTGGTGATTTCTGAAAGAACTAGAAAGAAATCTACATTTCTTAATTCACAACTGTCTTAGTGAATTTTTTTACCCCCCATGCACAACTCCAACCTCAGCGAAGTTATACACATGACACACTATCGTTCATTCCAATTTCATGTGAGCATCCCTTTTATGGTTATGCCTATTCATATCCACACCCAAATGCACACAATATAGTCAACATCCTAAATTACTATTCCCAACAGTTAAGTTTTTATTTAGAAAATAATTAATAAGGAGTATGAATACTGAGGAAAATACATTTCCTACAGCAACTAAAGTAAGTGGTCCCCTGGTATTAATTAATAGCAGCAAGAAACGAGTAGGGAATTTTAAAAAGTAAAATTAAAGTGATGTTAGAATAATGAGTAATCATTAGACGTTTGTGGCATTACAAAGCACAAAAGTAGAACAAGTAAACAAAGAATGTTAACAGGAGATTCAGACAGTGATTTGGATTAGTATGACCAACATTGTATATCTTTTGAAAAAACAGGAGGTGTGGCCATTCAAGTTTTAAGACTTGCAATTGTTTTATGCCAGATTTGCATGTGATAGATACATCTTTGATTAGCCAGTAAGGAGCCAGGTATCACATTGAATTTATTTTCCTTCTTGATATCTGGAAGCAACCCATTAACTTTGCTGAAGTTTTGCCCTCACATGCTAAGCAAGTCAGGAAGATATCAGAAAAACTGCTTAGATGACTGCTGGTCTCTCTTTTTTTTTGAGTTGGAGTCTCACTCTGTCACTCAGGCTGGAGTGCAATGGCATCCTCACGACTACCACAGCCTCAACTTGCTGGGCTCAGGCAATCCTTCTGCCTCAGTCTTCCAAGTAGCTGGAACAACAAGCACATGCCACCATACCTAGCTAATTTTTTGATTTATTATAGAGACAAAGTCTCACCAAGTTGCCCAGGCTGGTCTTGAACCCCTGAGCTAAGGCAATCCTCTCACTTCTGCTTCCCAAAGTTCTGGGATTACAGGCGTGAACCACCATACCCAGCTTAGTCTATCTCTTTTCAATGAGAAAGTACAAAATAAAGTGAGACTTGGTGTGAAAATGTCTTAAAAATTCACACTTTAAAAATATTTTGAGATGTGCAAAGAGAAAAGGGTGCTATGGAGTATTCCTGGAAAAGAAAGCCTAGAGGCAGAAATATCATTTTGCTTTTGTCTGTGTTACCAGCGTCTAGAGCAATGGCTGCACATAGCAGAGGCTTACACAACATTTCCAAATGAATGGGTAAAAGATGGAAGTCTCTGTGAAGTAGAAAGGCAAATAATGCCAAAAGTTTTGAAACAGCTGGGAAAAGTAGTTCAGTCCCTACCTCCCTTCTCTAGTCATTGCTTCACAAATCACATCTGCCGAAAAAATCAACACATGCCATCGGATGTGTATCATCAGACCCCAGATGAAATTAGTTAACTAAGGTCTGGACTGCTGATCAGAAAGAAGCCAATTCATTCTCTAGCAGAAATTTACCAGAGTCTGTTTCTAGAGCAATGTCACTGAAAGATTCAGGATCCTACAGTTAGAAGGTGACGATTAGGGGCAGGTGAGGAAGGACACACAAAGATAATCCAAAAGGTTATTTAGATTTAGAACAGAAAGTGGATGAGCAACAGTACAAAATCTATGGACAGAGAGTGACAGAGTTGAGATTCCATGTGGCCCAGGAGAAAAAGTGATAATATACTTTTTCCTAACTGTCTAATTGCTAAAATAATTAATTGGGAGACTATTAGGTTGGGGCATCTCCATAGCCCTGGATTCCTATGTTAAGGTAACAGAAACCCAAACAATGTAAATAGTAAAACAAAACTTAAACTTAACCAATCAGAAATCTCCAACTAACCTCCATCTAGGGACTCGTCACTGGAATGACCCAAACAAGGCTAATAACCAGTAAGATATTTTCCTTGCCTTACTTTGTGTTCACCTTATTGCCAAAGGTGGAGGAGCTCTAAAACACATGTGGGCTGGTGCTGTTAGACTTTTGAACTCCCACCTGCTCAAATAAACTCTTTAAAATTTAATGTGTCTAAGTTTATTATGTAACACAATTCTAGTGTGAACTTTTTCTGTGTCTTGCTACTGTGATACCACCTTTTAAGCTTTTTATTTATTTATTTTTTATTTATTTATTTATTCATTCATTCATTCATTGAACAAATGGAATAAGCATTGAGCTCCTACTATACGGCCTATACTATTCTATAAGCTGAAAATAGAGTAATAAACAAAATAAGATCTGTATGCTCAGGCGAAATATTATAATGGAAGAGAGAGGAGAGGCAGACAACAAACAAATAAATAAGAAATATACATATATATATACAAAGTAAAGTGGATTCAGGGGAATAAGGAGAGTCAGCAAATGGAATGGAGAGTAATTTTTAAAAGACTGATCAAAGACAACTAATAATTAAGAAATTAAGAAGTCATTAGCAGAAGTATTTAAAATCATGAGACTCAAAATGATAAACTAAGGACTGTGTGTGTGTATATGTGTGTGTGTGCGTGTGTGTGTGTATAAAATCAAAGATGCCATCCTTTGACCCTGATTTCATGAGATTCCTGTTCCTTGAAATCACCTAAATTTTAATTTAAAAAGAAATTGTTACGAGAAGTTAGCTGAAAATCCCCAATGCCACTTTATTCCCAGTTCTGGATCTTAGAACACTGGGCTATAATTTGCCTCCTCATTTCATTAACCCCCGTTTATTTGAATTAGCCTGATTGGGTTTATGTTTCTTTCAACCAAACACTCTTTATAAAAGAGCCTTCATAATGAAGTTGGCTTCAAACACAATACTGTACATTTTGAGTCTCCTCAAAAACTCTGTATCCCTCAGGCACAATTGAAATGCAAATGTTGCTGTTTGGCTAGGCCCCTAAAGTTAGGTTTGAAGTGTTTTAATTTCAATCTTCTTTAAAATTATTAAGGCAAGTATGACAATAACTCACTCATTGCAAATAAATTATTTCCTATGTAGCAAAGTATATAACAATGGCTGCTTGAAGTCTGCGTAAAAATAAATATAAAGTAAGCAGGATGTCTGCCATACTTTTAACAACTTTCATAACTGGCTGACTAAAGAACTATGTCTCTTGAGATGGTCTGTCAAATAGATGAAAGAAATGGCACTTATAAATTGTTGCTTGCTGTAGCTGAAGGCTTTCGATATATTCTTCTAGTACTTTGTAGAATCAGAAAACTTTTGGTGTCAATCCATATGGTTTTTTCTTTCATTAAAAAAGTTCTCCTTTGTTTATTCTTGAAGCAAAGAAAATAATACTCCTCACATTGTTAAAACTGTTAATGATTTTTTCCCCAAAGGCTTAAAAGTAAAAGACCAAAATAATGAGCAAAAATTGACTTGAGTATACTTTCTCTGATTTTTTTCCTCACCTATTAGACAAATTTTTCACTTGTTCAACATGGAATTTTTATTGTTATTTTGACTCAGTAAAAATCTTCTAAATTTCCAGCTAATAATCAGGTATATGTTCTATTGACTTGCCACTACAAATAAAGTACTAAGCTAGAGAGTTATAAAGACTTCAAAGGGCAAAAGATATGACAGAGATCTTGAGCTAGATAAGCTTAAAATCCAATAGTCATGAGGCTGGTAGATGATATTTAAGTATCAGAGTTGGATAATGCCAACAGAGCGTGGAAAAGGGAAACAGCCACATGGACTGGAGAATTCATGGAAAGCTTCTCAGGGGAGAAAGGTTTTATAATAATAATAACATTGCTCTGATTACCTTTAATACTTTTCATTTAAAAAACATTTATTGAATATCTGCTATACAGAAGGTATTTTGCAAAGTCATGGGAGGGCACAGGCTTTATTAACGCATATAAGATATTTCATCAGAGAATAGTAAACTTCTTAGAGTACAAATATTGCATATACAAATAATAAGAACAAATAAACAAAGGAGAACAAGGGCCATAATATTTCACATAATTCATTTGACTAGTCTCAGGCTCTCTAACCAGAACATTTTTCTTTTTACAGGAGTAGCTGTAAAAAAAAAAAAAAAAAAAAGCTGGCTCTCTGATCCTGTTGAAGAGCATCATAATGGAATTTGGTAAGAAGACCAACAGGAGGGGCCAATTTCTAAGCCTTTTTTTTTCAAGTTGAAAATGTTCTAAGTGAACAAAAATAGAAAAAAATGTGGAGTCAATTATAATACATACTTATAAGGAAAAGTATACTTTAATTTTTTAGAGTACTACATTCAAACTATAGCAACATAACAATGTATATATGCAAATACCAATATTGACAGTTGTCCATTAGAACAGAAAAAAACAGACACAGAAGATACTTGTGAAAACTAAACTAAGTGTACTTATCTAAATGATATAGATAGAGGTTTGCCCTGTCAAGATACCTAGCAGAGAGATCAGCAATTATTCTTTTCGGGTGATAAAAACTTCCTGGACCCAAAACCTCACCAGTGGCTCACAGAAATTGAGGAAGCCTTACCTCTCTTCTCTAGTCTTTAGATGCACAGGCAGAGCAGTCCAGTAGGAGCCCACATCTGACTTTCTGTTGAGAACCTCTGACACGGGCAAGATATAGCATGTCTATCTCAGAATCATACAATGCACAGGATGACTTCTGGGTTTTGGTGCGACCAAGTTCACTCAAATGCAAGGACATGTCTCAGCCTCTCCAGACTGACAGGGCTTTGTCCAAGCACATTCCTGTCCCTATACTGCAGAATAGAAATAATGGTCACTTACCCGAGCATTCCTGAGATTTATTTTCTGGGTTACTAACTCAATTTTTAGGGTTTACCTTTGACTAAAAAGCCATGAGGCACCACTATGTATACTCCGTGGTTGTTATCATGTAAAAAATATATAGGCAATGGGGGTAGTGGTTAAAAATTCAGGCACTGCCAAATAGGCAGACTGAAAATGTGCATTAAGTAAATGGGAGGTGGATAATGGAAGCTGGATTTCTCACTGTTGGAATGGGAATTTATAAATAAGTAGTGAAGGAGGCTAGAATGCTCCATTTAGTAATGGATTAGAGTTAGAGACTTAAGTATGAACTCATGATTAGCTTAATATAGATACAGATGGTTACATATAAAATATTTTTAGATATGTATATATACATGATTTATTATACACACATGCAGTTGCTTGCTCTATCAGTTAAGAAGGCCTAGATATAGTAATAGACCAATAGTGAAAAGCACATTGATTGTTGTTTATAACACCATTCTTCTGTGAAAGGAACCAGGGCTCCTTGAAGAATTGCCTGATTCTAGGACTGAGACAGGAAATACACAAGATAAACCCGAAGTAGCTTATATTGTCAGAAAGTAAGGAAGTACTCAAAAAACAAAACAATATATACATTGTAGGGATAGGTCAAAAAATCAGAAGCCACCTGAAAGAACTCCCAATAGTCAAAGCTGAAATAGTTTGAGCAATAAAATAAAGTAGTATTGAATTATCACCAAAATACAATGGAAATATCTATGAGTCCATACTGATATGAATAAATTGCTAAATGGGAAATAATCAACAAATATCCCATATAGTATAATTCCAAATAATTTTTGTAGCCATCTGCCCTCAAAGAGGGGGAACACAAATCCCTATTCCTTAGGGGCTGCATATAATGACTTCCTTCCAACCAGTGCAGTATGGAAAGGGATAGAAAAGAAAGAGTAGAGAAATCTTTAGCTAGATGATCAAAGCCAACATCAATAGTCATAAACCCATGTTGATCGTTTATAACCTTGATGTAATTTGATGAAAATATTACTTTACTTCTGTTGTCTACCTTCCAATAACTTATATAAATCCAGGCTCATCATGAGAAAACAACACCAAGCAAATTCCAATAGCAGGTCATTCACACATATCTGACACTATTCCTCAAAACTGTCAAGGTTGCCAAGAAGAATATAAGTCTGAAAACAATATTACAGTCAAAAGGGGTCCCAGGAGACATAACTAATTGTCATGTGACACTCAGGATGAGCTCTTGGGACAGAAAAAGAACATTAGGTAAAAAATAAGACAATCTGCATAAATTATGGACTTCTAGTTAAAAATAATATATGAATATCGGTTTATTAGCTATAATAAATGTATCATACTAAGGTAAAATGTTAACAATCAAAAAAGGGTGTGAGGTGTATAAGAAACCCTCTATATCATATTCTCAAATTTTCTGTAAAATCTAAAACGTCTCTTAAAAGAGTTGATTAGAATATATATACATATATTGATTAAAATTTTTAAAAATAGTGAAAATGTTGGTACATTGGAGGGGTGAAACTACAGGAAATTTTTTAAATATATGTTTTTGCTAACAAGAAGGAAGAAAATAGTTCCTAATGAGATATTATAGTAGTAAGAGAGTTGTATGGTTCTTTAAAAACATTTTGATAATCTCTTGGTTCTCATTTTTATATCCTACCTAGTTTTTTTGTATGTGTGAAATTAAGGAAACAAAGAATAGGCAGAATTCTGTTAATTTTGTCTTTATTTTTAGAGAAACAATCATTTAAAGGAAACTTGCCTGCTTCAAATGATTGGATAAAGCTCTCTTCCTATGGGAAAAAAGATATTCTTTTCCAAAGGCAAGTTATAATTTATGTGATTATGGTAACAGAAAAATACTGAAAAGCATCTTGGCATGGTTATAAATATATGATGTAAGATAATAATTTTAAAAATGTAAAATGTTTAATTTTTCAACATCAATTTTATGTCTAAGTAAAACTAGAAATATATCTGCTTTCTGGCATATACTAACATGTATTTCTAAGAGACATCCAAAACATTTAGATTTTCTCAATGTGTTTTTATAAAACTTGTCATTTTAAGTCCACCAACGACAAATATTTTGAAGAGACTCAGATTATTATAATCTAGCTTTCTTTTCAGGGCATTTTCTAAGAGTTTAAGTCTGGTGGGCAGTTTCAATTATATTTAGCCCCTTATATAAAAAGAAATTCTCTAATTTAAAATTATTTGTAATGCTTGTTTCAAAGTTGGAGATTGAAATGTAATTAAATCATTTATTTTCAGATAAATTGGAACAGTTAACAAAAGATGGTTAATTGTGGAAGATTGAGATAGAAACCATGCTATTTACACATAAATAGTGCTTCCAAAACTGGAAATCAAAAGAAAAATAACAGGGGCTAGGAGATTGAGTAGGATTGGGTCAATTCCTGTTCTTTCCATTGCAAAAGTTACACATTATGTTAAATTAAAAAAAAAAGAAAGGAAGGAAGGGAGGGAGGAAGAAAGAAAGAAAAAAGGAAGGAAGGAAGGACTGACTTAAGAACTTTTTGGCTACATTAGCTGGAACAGGTACTTGTACACACCTAAGAGTTGAACCCTGTTTGCAATCAGATATATAAACAGTTTTTCTTGGTGTGGAAAGTCAAACTGAATTCAAAACTCAGGATAATTCAGGGGAGTCCTGAGAAAAATTTAAAGAGATGGAGTCCTGCACACCAAAAGAGACACAGCCAGAGGGCCAGTGGCCTGGAAGGGGTGATGTTTCACCTTCACTCTGGAAGCAGGATACACTTGGAAAGAAAGTAGAAACTTCTATGAAAAAGCTTTCTCCTTCACAGTGTACCTGCTGAAACACTCTGGGTCTTGAGAAACCATACTGCAATGCCTTCTACTTCTCTTTAAGTATTGTTTTCTGTTGACTTTGACAAAGCAGAGTCATAACTCTTCACCCCTGGTGCACAATCATAATATTAAAATTCCCATTAAAGCAGACAAAGCAGTGTTTCAGCTCTGTCAGGAATCATGGCAAAAACAGGGCAAGGAGTTATGTTCCACCTGCCTGAGAGCAACTGTGAATCTGTCAGGGGTGGAGTTGCAGAATCTTGCCATAACCAGCTTCAGCGGTGAGGGAAAAAAATGTGTATTGTACCATGGCCCAGGGTGACTATTTCGAGTTGGAGTTATATTTTTGACATTTCTCTCAAACAAGCATATCATTCTTCTTAATTCTAAAGCCATGGCTCAGGTCTTGAGCTGCCCCATGGCCGTTTCACTAACTTTAGGTAGTTTATCAGCTTATCATAACTCTCTCCACTAACTGATATAGAATCTGAAGAATCAGCCAGACTAGGTTGGTCCCAAAAGGTAATAAAAAACAACAAAAAGTTTGATATGCAAACTCTCTATATTTTGTTTCTTTTTGTTACCTGTATACATAAAACTTCATGTATAGATTGATACCAGAAACATTCATAAGATTACAGTAATTTTTTCTTTTTCCTTTTTGAGACAGAGTCTCACTCTTTTGCCCTGGCTAGAGTGCAGTTGGTGCAATCATAACTCACTATAACTTTGAACTCCTGGGCTCAAGTAATCCTCCAGTACCCATCACCCAAGTTAGTTGGGACTACAGGTAGGCCACCGAGCCTGACTAAGTTTTTTTAATATAATTTTTAAAGTGTAGAGACGAAATCTTGTTATGTTGTGCAGGTTGATATCAAACTCCTGGTCTCAAGTGATCTTCCTACCTTGGCCTCCTAAAGTATCAGGATTATAGGCATGAGTGACCACATCAAGCCTTATGATAAATTTTTAAATCCATATAGTACTGTCTACTAGAACTTTCTGTGATGATGAAAATGTCCTATGATAATATAGCTGAGAGAATATTATATGAGTCAATATTTTTTCCAGTATGCATATATTTAGAAATATTTATAAGCACTACATATTATTCTGTAATTGGAATGTGTCTGATGAGGCTCGGGATCAAAATTTTTATTTGATTTAACATAAATTTAAGTTAAGATAAACATGCGTGGCTATTGGCTACTGCTTTAGACAACACAGTTTTTAATAAAATGATAGGAAAAATGATCATTTATTTAAATACATAAGTTTAAAATCTCATCTTTGTCAATAGTGTAAAAGATCTTCCAGATCAAGTCCCCTTGCTACCAACAAGAGGCTATCTTATAGTTACAACAGCTATACTACGAGTTATTAGATGAAATATTCTTTGCTAGATGCTGAGGTCTGCTTTCTTTGCCCCTCTCCTTTCCCACGGAGCAACTGGTGGAAAGCAAAACAGAATGGACAAAATGCAGTCAGAAGAGAAACAAGTACATAGCAGTGATGAGAGGTAATTATATCTGGAAACCCATTAGCCTTGGAATAATTGTGAGTTGGCTAAGTTATAACCTAAGACCCTCAAAAGCGCCAAATAAGCGAAGTTACTTCAGGCATTGTGAAGCAATTTATTGAACTGGAGGAAATGTATTTCTCGGCTGCTATACAGGATAGGAGTTAGAGAACAATAGATTTTCTTTTGTTCTTTTCCTGCACTTTAACTTTTGTGCACATAACTTCTCAGCTCTAGCGATTTGAAATTTTTTCTGTTCCCCAATAAATGCTGATGGAGACAGATTTGTCAATAATATCTATATTTTGCCATTTGGAGAAGCAATTTTCTTCTCTGTGACAGCAAATACTAACCATTTTAAAATTATGAGACTACATTTTAAATTTATGTTTACATTGTTCTTTGCAAAATTTAAGATGGGATCTCTGCTCCTAGCATCAGGACCCTTTCTGACAGACGTAAATGGTGGCTAACAGAATGTGACTCATATGGAAAGATTGACAGTCTACGTCAGTCCCCTGATTTATAGTGTACTTCACTCTCCTGAGTCAACATGAAGAAAAAGAAACATGTAAGATATCAGCAATAATAACTTGCTACTTTCTATTAGGATAAAAATAATATGAGAGTAGTTTTACACCGTAAAACTACTCTCCTATTCATAGTCAGGTAAAACTCTGTGATACATCTGAAGGATTTTTAAGCCATAGTTAATTGCAAGAGAATAAAGCTAGCTTCAAAACAATACTGCTATGGTTTGTCCAAACTTCATCCTAAATCACTCATTTGGAAAATAGTAGTCTCAAACATGCCTTCGAGACTGCACAAGGATTATTGGCACTCCTGCATGCAAAACGCTAAAGAGCTTTCTTCCTTGTGTATGTAGTAAAAAGTTTATTGGTTAAAAATCCAGGGTAAACCACATTTACTTATCTTTTACCTTCTGCACTTCTCATATTTGTAATGGTTGGTAGTAACATAATGAAAACTTTATGAAAAACCCCTGGATGATGTCTGAGTAGAATCATCTGCAAAAGCAATTTTTCTATACACTAGTCATCCTATTAAGTTGCACCTAAACCTGCATTTTGTGGTTACTTTAAAAATATTTTAAAGAAGAAAAAACCTGTTATTTTCTACCAATATAAAGTAAAAATGACTTTTCTAAGAGTTAGCATATTACGTATATATATATATATATATACATATATATGTATATATATATATACATATATACACACACACATATATATAATATTTGTAAGGACTGAAAATTATTTTTATCATATTTAGTACAATATTCATCGGTAAGTAAAAGCTATGGACACTTGTATCTTAAAAAAAATTCTCAGCCGGGCTCGGTGGCTCAGCCTGTAATCCCACGCCTTTGGGAGGCTGAGGTGAGTAGATTGCCTGAACCCGTGGGTTCGAGACCCACCTGGGCAGGCAAGACCTCATCTCTACAATAAATCAAAATATTAGCCGGGCGTGGTAGCGTGCGCCCGTAATTCCGGCTACTCAGAAGGCTGAGGCGGAAGGATCACCGGAGCCCAGCAGGTCGAGGCTGCGGTGGCCGGGAGTGACCTGTACTCCAGTCTGGGTGACAGAGTGAGACTCCAACTCAAAAAAAAAAAAAAATTCTCATCTTTCTAAAAACTAATATATGAAAACAAAGTATTGAAGCATATCTTCCCTATTTCTATGGACTAAATTGTACCTCCTTTCAAATTCACATGTTGAAGTCTAGTCTCAGTGTGATTATATGCAGAGACAGGGCTTTTGGGAAGTAATTAAGATTATATGAGCTTTATAAGGGTAAGGTCCTAATGCAATGGTTGGTGGCCTTATGAAAAGAGAAGGATCTCGATCTCGATCTCGATCTCGATCTCTCTCTCTCTCTCTCTCTCTCTCTCTCTCTCTCTCCATCCCCCCCTCCTTTTCCCACCCCCCTCAGGCACAGAGGATGGACCAAGTGAGTTCACAGATGGCAGGTGGCCACCTGTAAGCCAGGAAGACAGCCCTGACTAGAGAAAATAAGTGTGTTTCATTTAAGTCACCCAATTCATGTTATTTTGTTATAGCAACCCAAGCAAACTAAGACAACCCATCCTTTCCCATACATTAGTAAAACCACCAAGGATGCTTTCTTGGTAGGGGTTTCCAGAATCCCCTTCTGAGACTTGGCCTTGGTGATCAAATACTGCCTTGTTATAAAATACTTTATTTTGTCTCAAGATGGGTGATTAAATTAAGTTAGAGTAATACCCAGCTGGTCCAAAAGAGTGGGATTGTCAGCCATCCTTCCATGGAAGCCTGAGGAATTTGTACAAGTGCCCAATCTCTACTAGGACCAGCTAGCAAAATTAGTCTTTCTCCCACAGCTTGCCAAGAAAAGGCCACTGGACCCATGGACCTCTCCTGCCCATAGTCAGCTTGTGACCGTCTAGGTTAAGGAAAAGTATAAGCCTTGTCTGCCTTTATGAACTAGTTAGAGCTCCTTTTATTTCTTACTGGGGCTAAGAGTGCTAGGCAGTAGTATTAAAGTTTGCTTTTATTTTACCAATTCCTTTAAACCCACATACTCCACATGTGACAATTTTTTTTTTTAAAAAGGATCTGATTTTAGTATGTTTCCTATGGTTATAAAATTAATCTTTAATTCATTTGATAAATGTTAGTATATACTAGCTGTTGTCAGAAAGTTTATAAGCACCATAACTATCACCACCCACCTCTCTACTTATCCCTGCTCTGCTGTCTACACAGACACCTGAGAGCCTTACTGCTGGGACCCTTCCTCTGGAGTTGCTTCTCAAACCAGAGAGATGACATGAGAATTTCCTTTTCAGTCCCTAGAAGTATTTATAGCAATAGTAGGCAGGAGCTCTAAATTCCTGAGGAATGCTTTCAGGCTATGACAAAGACATGCAATACCTTCTCTTGAGGCTCTGTAGCTAATAACTCATAGCACCAGAAGACCAAGGCAGAAAAGCAGGTCGTCTTCCTGAAAGTAGGGGTCAGAAAATCAATTTTTTAGAAACATTTCATGATTTTTTAAAATCCATTTCAATTTCTTAACATTTCAATTCTATTTCCTTCAGTGAGATCCAGGTTACTTGAAGCATGGAATGAAGCCTCTCACCTCTAAGAAGGTTGGCAGCCTTTTGTCACTCAGCAGGCCTCAGAGTAACTGGAATGCCTGAGCCCTGAGATAACTGTTTCTTCACTGCCTTGGATCTCAACTAATTTTCTTTCTTAACTCATCAAGGAAGTATGCCCTACAAAATAAATTAGTTTTTTAAAAATAACTGCAGATACTTTTTTGGTTTATTGTGTATGTGTTACCTGTTTTATGTTTTCTCAGGATTGGGTCTCAGATTGGCTTGAACCTTGGACCTGCGAAAGAATGCTTTTTTGAAATTTGAATTCTTCTCATTAATCCTTGCAACAGAAATGTGTGAAGATTATTTTGTTTCCATTACTTGTATTTGGTGAGTGGGCTACTGTGCAGTCCAACTTACAAGAACAGACCAAAATAAATGTATATACCCCTGCTAAAAATATGAAAGACAGATTTTTATAACTTGGGGAATCTTCACTCCACCTGAACAAACTCAGATTTAACTTTGCCTTTAGGAAGACTTTAGGAAGCCAGGGACATTATACTTCCATCCGGGATCTCTTGTTTATTTTATTTACCCCACATATGTCATCAGTCCCCTACTACAATCAAGTTGTTAATCTTATACTAAATTCCTACCACCAGTTATAGTAAATAAAAAAATTCAGGTTTAGACAAGTCACTATATCAACCAGTGTAATATTTTATAAAATTAAGCTATGTATTTCTCATAAGATATGGCAGATTTCCTAAGCACACAAGTATAAGAGTAGATAAACTTACATATGTTGTATAGCATACAGTGTTAAATAACAAGTGAACCTAGGGTTATACATCTAGAACCAAAGATTCATGAAAGACTTTAAACATAAAGGCATGATTATTAACAGAAATAGATTCTATAAATATCCATCTCTCCCTTTAAAAACTGAACAAATTGAATGTATGCAACACCATTACTCTACTGAGTGCAAAAATTAGTACTCAATAAAGTATAATAATCACTCAGTGAGCAGAAATCAGGCACAATACATTGCCGTTGTATGTGAAAATAGAGTAGGTATATTTATCTATAATGTTTATGTATCTAAACATCTAGAAAACTCAGGACATTCATCTGACAAGAATATAACCTAAGTGTTTTGTTTTTACCATGCTGCCTTTAGAAGTTGAACAGCACCATCACTTACTTTGGTAAAAAGTATAAAGAAATAATTTTTATCTCTATTTTTCATAACATAAAATTCTGAAGAGTAAAGCTTAATGAATGAATTCATCTTTTAATTTAAAAAATTCCCTTTGCTAGAATCCATATAAGATTGTTAGTAAAATTAATGTTTAAATCTTTTCACCAATCTCTATGTCAAACAGATAAGATGAAAGGACATATAGATAAATTTGTCTTGTGACCTAAGGAGGCTTATATTCTCAGTGTAGAGTCATTACTGGCACAGAATCCTACAAACTGACTCCTCTCCCCAATCCTGCCCAACTTCCTCTGTCTCTCCTCACTCCCATGTGTTTACACATCACCATGACATAGAGACTACCAAATAAGTATCCTCCCTCTCATAGAATCTAGACAAATATTTTCTATGCATATCAAAATTCAGTATTTCCTAAATATTAATCCCAAACAGTTCCATACCAAATTCATTAACTGCTAGCACGAAAGTTTTTCTAGTTTTTCCAGTATAGCAGACTTGATAACCAAATCAAACAGATGAATTCGTCAGCCACATCTGCTCCTTATTCACCTGTGAGAAGGACCCCACCCCCTCTAAAAAACTAAATGAACTGCTGAACACTCAGTGTGGTGTAAGCTCATTGTCCATGTAAATCACCCATCATGAATCAGGCAAATATGCTGAAAGAACCTCAAAAAAAAAAAAGAAACAGAAAAAAACTCACTGAAGTCAAATGCAGCCTCTCACAACAATGCTAGCTGGCATACTGATGCCAATGGGTTCCTAGTACACTTATTTACTTGTTAGTGTTTTTTATTTTTGCTTTGTTTTCTGTTTTTTTGGTGTTCCCCCTCATACATCTAAATTCTAAAATCTCCTTTTTGATTCCTTTTTTCTATCCCTGAGTACACTAGACCAACTTTAAACTTTTATCTGCTCATCAGTAAATCTTCCTACTTGTAACCAATTATCTTTCATTGACGTGTTGAATGTTTTCAAGTTTTTTAGTATTATTTTTCTGCTTTTAAATGCTCAATGTCAAAAGCCTAAAACTTTTTAGTATAATATTTAACAGATTCTACAATCCAGCATTATTTAATGGTTTTAATATTATCTCCTGTTCTCAGCTACTTCAGTTACAGCCTGACTAGGTTCTTATGCCTGCTACACAGAAAACAGCCAGTGTACTGAGATAGCAGTGTTGCAGTAAAGAAAGTGTTTAATAATTGCAAAGCAGCTGAGTGAGAAGGACAGGAGACATTTTTCAAATCCACCTCCTGGAGAAACTGAAAGGTGCAGGAAGCAACCAGAGGGGCGGCTCCCAAAATGGAGCTGACACACAAGACAACAAAGGCCCTCAGTCCGGCCTCTGCAAGCACAATTCCCTGCGCACGCCAATTTCAAATTTCCCCACACATTGTCAAATTCAAATCTTCCGGCGTCAATTTCAACCCTTCCCGGGTGCATCAACTTCAAACCTTCCCAGGCGCGTCAATTTCAAACTTACAAGCCTCCAATCAGTAGCCAGCCTTGTTATGCATCCAATAGGACCATAACACGGCATTG